>NC_036421.1:0-16577 GCF_036850995.1 Saccopteryx leptura | reverse complement strand
ACTGAGTGGGTGAAAAAAAAAAATAAAAAGGCGGAGCTAGGGAGATGGCTGTTTAAGGAAAATAAATTCCTTAAAGTACCGCGATGCTATCGAGTAATGGGTGGGGTTAATATAGTAAACCGATTAAGTCCATAATAAGCCAGTATAGTTTGATCTTGTTTTTGGGGTTTGGCAAGATAATATGATTATATTTGGTAGGACTTAACGGGGGGTAGGGGGGTTTGTCTAAGCAAACCAACGCGCGCGCGTACACCTGTGCGTGCGTACACCTGTGCGTGCGTACACCTGTGCGTGCGTACACCTGTGCGTGCGTACACCTGTGCGTGCGTACACCTGTGCGTGCGTACACCTGTGCGTGCGTACACCTGTGCGTGCGTACACCTGTGCGTGCGTACACCTGTGCGTGCGTACACCTGTGCGTGCGTACACCTGCACTAGTTCCAAGTGTTATGTCCTGAAACCATTGACCTAATAGCCCTTTAGGGTAAATATCCCTGGGTAACGTAAACTTATTACACCACTTGAATTTATGTCCTGAACCATGAATATTCTTTATCTCAGTGGTATTCATTGCCCGAGGAAATTTGATTGTAAAGTCCAGCTTGACTTTATTTGACTGCATCCAGGCCTCCACGGCCAAGGCTGAATCCAAGCATCCCCCAAAAAATAAAAACCTACCCCAGGCATGACAGTGCAAGGTATGCCGGGATCACGGACTTACTAGCGACTAATCCATCGTGATGTCTTATTTAAGAGCAAGTTGTGGGCGATTTTACGTTCCATGGCCCTGAGGTAAGAACCAGATGCCGTTTACGACCCAATTTTAGAAACCCCCACGATTGATGGGCCCGGAGCAAGAAGAGTGCTACCATGTGGTGTCCGTCGGGTTGTTGGTTTCACGGAGGTTGGTAGATTAAGAGATCCCCTTTGGATGAGGATAGTCCTGTTGACAAGGATTTATTAAAATTTAATGGTTTATGTACGATGACCAATTAATATGTCCTGTACCATTAATTAATATGTACTTGCTTAATGTTAATGGGGCATATAATTTAATGCACGACGTACATAGAGTGTAATATTTTATATAATGCGGAGGGAGTACTTTGAAAATTTTTATTTCCTTACATAAGACCAAGGGGTAGTTTAATTAGAATATCAGCTTTGGGTGTTGATGGTGGGGCTTGCGCTCTCTCCTTGAGGTCTTTGGGGGAGTTTAAGTCCCCTTTGCTGGTTTACAAGACCAGAGTAATTAAGTATACTACAGAGACTCTTCATTTTAAGAATCGGTTTTCTATAATGCTAGCGAGGGGTATAAGAATTAAGATAATTGAGAAATATAGAATTGAGGCCAGTTGGCCGATGATAACATAGGGGTGTTCTACGGGTTGGCCTCCGATTCATGTGAGTGTAATGAGGTCTGCGACTAGAAGTCAGAATATGCATTGGCTGAGGGGACGGAATGTTATGCTTCGTTGTTTTGAAGTGTGGAGTAAAGGAACTAGGGCGAGGATTAGAATCGATAGTACTAGTGCTAGGACGCCTCCCAATTTATTGGGGATAGATCGTAGGATAGCGTAGGCGAATAGGAAATATCATTCTGGTTTAATGTGGGGAGGGGTGTTTAATGGATTAGCAGGGGTGTAGTTATCTGGGTCTCCTAATATGTCTGGGGCAAATAGTACCAGTGCCAGTAGTGCAGTTAGTATTAGTAGAAACCCTAGGATGTCTTTGATTGTATAATAGGGGTGAAAGGGGATTATATCTGCATTTGAGGGAATGCCTGTTGGGTTATTTGATCCTGTTTCATGAAGGAATAGAAGATGCACTATGACTAGGGCTGCGATAATAAATGGTAGGAGGAAATGGAAGGCAAAGAATCGGGTTAAAGTGGCTTTATCTACAGAGAAACCCCCTCAAATTCATTCAACTAAGTCCGTTCCGATGTAGGGGATAGCGGAGAGAAGGTTTGTGATGACTGTGGCTCCTCAGAAAGATATTTGGCCTCATGGTAGGACGTACCCTATAAAAGCGGTGGCTATAACTGCAAATAACAGGAGGATTCCTACATTTCAAGTCTCTGTGAAAGTATAGGATCCATAATAGAGACCTCGACCTACGTGGAGATATAGGCAGATAAAGAATATAGAGGCGCCGTTGGCGTGGAGATATCGGAGGAGTCAACCGTAATTTACATCTCGGCAGATGTGTGTTACAGAATTGAATGCTGTGGCGGTATCAGAGGTATAGTGTATTGCAAGGAATAGGCCTGTTAAGATTTGCACTGCTAAACAAATGCCTAGGATGGAGCCAAAATTTCATCAAGAGGAAATACTTGATGGCGCGGGTAAATCAACGAACGAGTCGTTAATGATTTTAAATAGTGGGTGGGACTTGCGGATGTTGGTCATTATTCTTATAGTTGAAGTACAACGGTGATTTTTCATGTCATAGGTCATGGATAGAGACCATGTAGGAATTATGATGACATATATTGCGTTTATTTTGAGCATTATTTTTGTGGTTGGTTTTGTAGGGTTTTCTTCTAAGCCTTCGCCAATTTATGGGGGGTTGGGGTTGATTGTGAGTGGAGGAGTAGGTTGTGGTATTGTGATTAGTTTTGATGGGCCATTTTTAGGCCTTATGGTGTTTTTAATTTATTTAGGGGGGATGTTGGTAGTTTTTGGTTATACTACGGCTATGGCTACTGAGCAGTATCCGGAGGTATGGGTATCTAATAAAACAGTTTTAGGTTCTCTTATTACGGGCCTACTTATAGAGGCGGGATTAATTGTTAGTGTAGTTATGAATGAGGGTGTTGAGTTGGAGATAATTTTAAAGTTTAATGATATGGGGGATTGGGTAATTTATGATACGGGCGATTCTGGGTTTTTTAGTAAAGAGATTATAGGAGTTGCGGGGTTGTATAGTTATGGAACTTGGTTAGTAGTGGTGACAGGGTGATCTTTGCTTATTGGAGTTGTAGTAATTATGGAGATTACTCGTGGAAATTAAATATAAGTATTGTAAGGATTAAGGTGATGAAGAAGGAGAGGAAATATAATTTGACAAGGCCTTTTTGGTTGGATACTGTGGTGGAGGATTTTATATGTATATTTGAGATTGATTTTGGCAAGAGCATTTCCAGTCAAATTTGATCTAGTAGGAGGGAGGCAGATTTTTGACTTGCTGTAAGGCTTATTCGTGGTTGGAGGCGGTGTATGATAATGGGAAAATATCCTAGGAGGTTGGAGAATTTAAATATGCTTGAGGGCTTATTAAACTTTAGGTTGTAGGTAATTTGATTTAATTCCAGAGCTATTATAAACCCTGTTAGGGTTACCACCAGGGCTGTGAGTTTTAGGTAAAGTGGTATTGTTATTTGTGGGGTGGTGGTTGGAGGGATAGTGTTTGATAGTAAAAATCCTGCGAAAATACTTCCAATTAACAGGCGTTTGATAGAATTAATTAGTAAGGGGTTGTTTTCGTTGATTAGGATCAGAGTAGGAAATCGTGGTTGTCCTATAAGTGCAAAGAAAATGATTCGTGTACTGTAAACAGCTGTGAGGGAAGTGGCTAGAAGGGTCAAGAGTAGGGCTCAGGCGTTGGTGTATGAGATGTTAGCTGCTTCAATAATAAGGTCTTTAGAATAAAAGCCTGTTAGGAAGGGGGTACCAGTTAAGGCAAGGCTTCCAATGGTTAAGGCGCTAGTGGTGAAAGGCAGAGTTTTAAATAGGCCTCCTATCTTTCGAATGTCTTGTTCGTCATTTAGACTGTGGATAATGGATCCAGAGCATATAAATAGTATTGCTTTAAAGAATGCGTGAGTGCAAATGTGAAGAAATGCAAGGTGGGGTTGGTTAATGCCAATAGTTACTATTATTAAGCCTAGTTGACTAGAGGTGGAAAAGGCAACGATTTTTTTAATATCATTTTGGGTTAGAGCGCAGATTGCTGTAAACAGTGTTGTAATGGCTCCTAGACATAGAACTATAGTTTGTACTAGCTTGTTATTTTCTATTAAGGGGTAGAATCGAATTAATAGGAATACTCCTGCAACGACCATAGTGCTTGAGTGTAATAGGGCGGAGACAGGTGTGGGGCCTTCTATGGCGGAAGGAAGTCATGGGTGGAGTCCAAATTGGGCAGATTTTCCAGTGGCAGCTAGGAGTAGGGCTATGAGTGGGAAGTTTGTATTTTCTGGGTTTAGTACAAAGATCTGTTGAAGTTCTCATGTATTGGAGTTTATTATGAATCATGCCATAGAGGCAATAAAGCCAATGTCTCCAATTCGGTTGTACAGGATTGCTTGCAGAGCAGCGGTGTTGGCGTCTGCGCGCCCATATCATCATCCAATGAGTAAGAAGGATATAATTCCTACTCCCTCTCAACCAATAAAAAGTTGGAATAGGTTGTTGGCTGTAACTAGAATTATTATTGTAATTAGAAATATTAGTAGGTATTTAAAGAAGCGGTTAATATTAGGGTCTGAGTGTATATATCATATTGAGAATTCTATAATAGATCAGGTTACGAATAATCCTACTGGTATAAATAGTATTGAGAAGTAGTCGAATTTAAAGCTGAGTGTTAATTTAATTGTTTGAATTGTAATTCAATGTCAGTTCGAGATTACTATTTCTTGATGAGAATACACAAATAATAGGGTTGGAATTAGGCTAGCTGCGAAGGAGTATGAAACCATGGTTTTGATATAGTTTGGATAATTTGGGCTTTTGTCTAGGTTAAAGGTTGTTGCTGTGATTGGCATGGTCAGTAGAAGTAGTGCTAATACGATAGATATATTAAATAGGTTTATTACTTTTATTTGGAGTTGCACCAATTTTTTGGTTCCTAAGACCAACGGATAACTGTTATCCTTTAAAAGTTTGAAAAAGCCGCGGGTTTAAACGCGGTAGCATGAGTTAGCAGTTCTTGCTCACTTCTTCGGTAAATAAGGGGGTTTAGACCCTATTACTAGATTCACAATCTAGGGTTTTTATTAAACTATATTTACAGTATAATGTACCTAGAATAATTTTTGGGTTGAGTGATAGAAGGAGTAGGGGCACTAGGTGTATTGCTATTAGTGTATTCTCTCGCGTGTAGTTGGGCTTGATATTGTTAATATGGTGGGTATGCTTACCTCGTTGAGTTATAATTAATATATACAAGGAATAAAGAGCGGTGATAATAATGTTTAGTCCTATGAGGATAATGGATAGGTTTGATCAAGAGAATGTTGCTATAACCACGAACAGTTCGCCAATTAAATTAATAGTGGGAGGGAGGGCTAGATTGGTGAGGCTTGCTAGCAGTCACCAAGAGGCTATAAGAGGTAGAATGGTTTGTAGGCCGCGGGCTAGGATTATGGTTCGACTGTGAATTCGTTCATAATTGGAGTTGGCCAGGCAAAATAGTATAGAGGAAGTTAATCCGTGGGCAATTATTAAAGCAGTCGCTCCTATGTAGCTTCATGGGGATTGAATAAGAATTGCCACAATAACCAGGGCTATGTGACTTACTGATGAGTAAGCGATTAGAGACTTTAAGTCTGTCTGGCGTAAGCAGATCGAGCTTGTTATAATTATACCCCAGAGTGAGAGTATTATAAACGGGTATGCTATGTTGCTTGTAAGCGGGTTGAGGAGAGTTGTAATTCGGAGTATCCCATAACCTCCTAATTTTAATAGTACGGCGGCAAGAACTATGGATCCGGCAATGGGGGCTTCTACGTGTGCTTTTGGAAGTCATAGATGGAGTCCATAAAGGGGTATTTTTACTATGAATGCTAGTATGCAGGCTAATCATAAAAGGGAGTTGGTTCAGGAGTTCTGTAGGGGGTTAGTTCAGTATTGTAACAGTAGAAAGTTTAATGACCCTGTAGTGTTTTGGATACATGTGAGTGCCACTAATAATGGAAGGGATCCTACTAGGGTGTAAAATAGAAAATAGAGTCCGGCATTGAGGCGTTCTGCTTGTCCACCTCAACGGGTGATGATAATGAGGGTAGGCACTAAGGTGGCCTCAAATAGAATGTAGAATAAAATTAGTTCTGTGGCAGTGAAAGTTATGATTAAGAATGTTTGTAATAGAATAAGTATCGTAACATATAATTTCTTGCGTGTTGGGGATTCCTTTGTTAAGTGGAATTGGCTGGCAATAATTATTAAGGGTAGGAGTCATGTTGTCAAGAGAAGAAGGGGTATTGATAGGGAGTCGGAGAAGAATATTAGGGATAAGTTTAGGGTATTGTCACTGAATTGATTAATTAGGGGCAAGCATAGTAGACTAATTAACAGGCTGTAAACTGTTGTGTTAATTCATATTATGTTATTTTTGGATAATCATGTGAGGGGGATGAGTATAACTGTTGGTATAATAATTTTTAGCATTGTAATAAATTTAGGTTTTGTACGTGGTCAACGCCATAAGTGTTAGATACTATAACTAGCAGGGATAGACCTAGAGCTGCTTCGCAGGCAGCAAACACTAGAAGAATAATAGGTAATATGCTAGCGAGGGTTAGATGAGAGTTTAGAATAGTTATGGCAATTATTACAAATAGTGATAGTATTATGCCCTCTAAACATAGTAGTGAGGATATTATGTGGGAGCGGTATATTAGTAGGCCGACCAGGGAAATTGTAAAGGCTAATATTGTGTTCATATAGGTCAAGGACATTTAATAGTTATGGATAAGACCATAGTTTAGTGAGTCGAAATCACTTGTTTTGTTTTAAACTAACTATTATTATTCGGCTCATTCTAATCCTTCTTGAGATCACTCGTAGGCCAGACTAATAGCTAATAGGGAAATAAGAAATAGGGATATAATGAGTATGGTGGGGAGGTTGTTAGTTTGAGTGGCTCATGGGAGGGGTAGAAGGAGGGCAATTTCTAGATCAAATAATAGGAAAGTGATGGCTACTAGGAAGAATTTTATAGAGAAGGGTAGTCGTGCGGATCCTATAGGGTCAAATCCACACTCATATGGGCTAGATTTTTCTGCATAAGTATTAGTTTGGGGGAGTCAGAATGCGATAATTACTAAGAGAGTAGCTAGAAGGGTGTTAATGAAAATAGAGATTAGTACGTTTATTACTCTTTTTCGGAGTTGTTACCGAATCTAACTGATTGGAAGTCAGTTGTACTAGTTAATACTAAAAGAGTATGAACCTCATCAGTAAATAGAAACATACAGGAATAGTCAAACTACATCAACGAAATGTCAATATCAGGCTGCGGCTTCAAATCCGAAATGATGAGTTGATGTGAAGTGGAATTTTAGTTGTCGTAATAAGCATACGATTAGGAATGTAGAGCCAATAATTACGTGCAGTCCGTGGAATCCGGTGGCTATAAAGAATGTAGAACCATAAACACCATCGGAGATGGTGAAAGAAGTTTCGTAGTATTCAGTGGCTTGAAGTAGTGTGAAATACAGGCCTAGGCAGATTGTGATAAATAGGCTTTGGATTATATGTTTGCGATTGCCTTCTATTAGACTATGGTGGGCTCAGGTGATTGACACGCCAGAGGCCAGTAGAACAGATGTATTTAGTAGGGGGACGTCTAAGGGGTTTAGAGGGGTGATGCCTGCGGGAGGTCAATATCCACCCAATTCTGGGGTGGGGGCTAGGCTTGAGTGATAAAAGGCTCAAAAGAAACCTGCGAAGAAAAATACTTCTGAGACAATAAACAGGATTATTCCATAGCGAAGTCCTTTTTGAACAACGGGCGTATGGTGGCCTTGGAACGTTCCTTCTCGGACGACATCACGTCATCATTGATATATTGTTAAGAGGTTTGTTGTCAGGCCTAGTAATAGAAGGGGCGTTGAGTTAAAGTGGAATCATATAATTAACCCTGAGGTTAATAGTAGTGCAGATAAGGCTCCTGTAAGAGGCCAAGGGCTGGGGTTTACTATGTGATATGCGTGGGTTTGGTGGGTCATTAGGCATTATCATGTAAGTATAGGCTGACTAGGAGTGTAAAGACGTAAGCTTGGATGAGGGCTACGGCAAATTCTAGGATAGTCAATAAAATAAGAATAATGAATGTGACTAGTGCAGTTGCAGTGCTAATGCTTATAAGTGCTAGGGTTGCTCCTCCAATGAGGTGAATTAAGAGGTGCCCTGCGGTGATATTTGCTGTTAATCGAACTGCTAGAGCTATCGGTTGAATAAACAGGCTAATTGTTTCGATAATAACTAGTATAGGAATAAGGGGAATAGGAGTGCCTTGTGGAAGAAAATGTGCAAGGGAGGCTTTAGTTTTGTATCGAAAGCCAAGGATTACTGTGCCTGCTCATAGTGGAATAGCCATTCCTAGGTTTATTGACAGTTGAGTAGTGGGTGTAAAAGAATGGGGTAGGAGACCGAGTAAATTTGTAGACCCAATAAATATAATTAGTGATATTAGTATAAGGGTTCAGGTTTGTCCTTTTTGACTGTGGATTGCCATCATTTGTTTTGATGTTAGGTGGAGGAGTCATCGTTGAATTACAATTAGTCGATTCGCAACCAGGCGGCTTGAGGAAGGAAATAGAATAGTGGGAAATATAATAATTAGAATAACAATAGGTAGTCCTATTATTGTAGGGGTAATGAAAGAGGCGAATAAATTTTCGTTCATTTTGTTTCTCAAGGGGCTGAATGTTTTAGTGATTTAGTTAAAGAAGGCTCAGGGTTTGTATAATATGTGTGTTTGGAGATTTTTAACTGCATGAAGATAAATAGTGTGATAATTATTGATAAAATTGTGATAAATCATGTAGAAGTATCTAACTGAGGCATGTCATCAAGGAAAGGGTGGGGCTTTCGATCTTCAACTTAAAAGGTTAACGCTGCAGTAGCTTCTTGATGAATTTACAGTATGGATGATGATCATTTTTCAAAATGTTTTAGTGGGACTATTTCAAGTACAATGGGTATAAAACTGTGGTTAGATCCGCAGATTTCGGAACATTGTCCGTAATATAGACCAGGTCGTGTAGATAGTAGGGTTGTTTGATTTAGGCGTCCTGGAATAGCGTCTGTTTTTAAGCCTAAGGAGGGGACGGCTCAAGAGTGTAATACATCTTCTGATGAAATTAACATACGGACGGTAAGTTCTATGGGTAGAACCACTCGGTTATCTACTTCTAGTAAACGGATTTGGCCTGGTGCGAGGTCGGATGTGGGGATTATATAGGAATCAAAGTTTAAATCTTCATAGTCTGTGTATTCATAGCTTCAATATCATTGATGGCCCATAGTTTTAACGGTAATGGAGGGGTTATTAATCTCATCTATTATATAAAGAATTCGGAGGGATGGGAGAGCAATTATAATAAGAATAATGGCTGGCAGGATTGTTCAGATAGTCTCTACCTCTTGGGCATCTATAGTACTCGTGTGGGTTAGTTTAGTGGTTAACATGATTGAGATGATATAGAGGACTAGTGAGCTAATAAGGAATACAATTATTAAAGTATGATCGTGGAAATGTAATAATTCTTCTATAATAGGAGAAGTTGCGTCTTGAAAGCCTGTTTGGAATGGGTATGCCATAGAGGTATATGGGGGTTTCACCCATAATTTAACCTTGACAAAGTTATGTAAATTTTACTAATACCTCTACCATGGAGAAAGACATAGTGGTTATGGTGTTGGCTTGAAACCAATTTAAGGGGGTTCGAATCCTTCCTTTCTTAATTATTTAGTGTTAATGTAAGTGGGTTCTTCAAATGTGTGATAAGGAGGTGGGCAGCCGTGAAGTCACTCAAGGTTTGTGGTTGTTAGTTCTACTAGTGAGACTTCTCGTTTGGAGGCAAATGCTTCTCATACGATGAAAACTATGAGCATTACGGCTGTTAGCGAAATGAAAGAGCCTATCGAAGATACGGTGTTTCATGTAGTGTACGCATCAGGGTAGTCGGAATATCGTCGTGGTATTCCGGATAAACCTAAGAAGTGCTGAGGGAAGAAGGTTATATTAACGCCTACAAATATTACTAAGAAATGGGCTTTAGTTCAGGCGGGGTGCAAGGTGTAACCAGAGAAGAGGGGGAATCAGTGGACAAATCCACCTATGATGGCAAACACCGCTCCTATGGATAGGACGTAGTGAAAATGGGCTACTACATAATAAGTATCATGGAGCACAATATCTAGGGATGAGTTGGCTAATACAATGCCAGTTAGACCGCCTACGGTGAAAAGGAAAATAAAACCAAGGGCTCATAATATGGCTGGAGATCATTTAATGTTACCTCCATGGAGAGTTGCTAATCAGCTAAAGACTTTTACACCAGTGGGAATAGCAATAATTATAGTAGCGGATGTAAAGTAGGCGCGTGTGTCAACATCCATTCCTACAGTAAACATGTGGTGGGCTCATACAATGAAACCTAGGAATCCAATAGATATTATGGCTCAAACTATACCTATATAACCAAAAGGTTCTTTTTTTCCTGAGTAGTATGTGACAATATGGGAGATAATTCCAAACCCTGGCAAGATAAGAATATATACTTCGGGGTGGCCAAAAAATCAGAATAGGTGTTGATATAAGATAGGATCTCCTCCCCCAGCAGGGTCGAAGAAGGTTGTGTTTAGGTTTCGGTCTGTTAAAAGTATAGTAATTCCGGCTGCTAGTACAGGGAGTGATAAAAGGAGTAGGACTGCAGTGATTAGGACGGATCAGACGAAAAGGGGTGTTTGATATTGAGATAGGGCGGGAGGTTTCATATTAATAATAGTGGTAATAAAGTTAATTGCCCCTAGAATAGAAGAGACCCCGGCCAAGTGTAATGAGAAAATTGCAAGATCAACCGAAGCACCGGCGTGGGCTAAGTTTCCTGCTAGTGGTGGGTAGACGGTTCATCCAGTGCCAGCACCAGCTTCAACTATAGAAGATGCTAATAGGAGCAGGAAGGAGGGGGGTAGTAGTCAGAAGCTTATATTATTTATACGAGGAAAGGCCATGTCTGGGGCGCCAATTATTAATGGCACTAGTCAGTTTCCGAAGCCGCCAATTATAATGGGTATAACTATAAAGAAAATTATTACGAATGCATGAGCGGTGACTACCACATTATAGATCTGGTCATCGCCTAATAAGGCTCCTGGTTGGCCAAGTTCTGCACGAATTAATAGGCTTAGGGCTGTGCCTACTATTCCGGCTCAGGCACCAAATAGAAGATAAAGAGTACCAATATCTTTATGGTTTGTTGAATAAAGTCAACGGGTTACGAACATAGGTAAGATGGCTGAGTAAGCATTAGACTGTAAATCTAAAGACAGAGGTGTGAGTCCTCTTTTTACCAAGCCCTGTGGTGTAATACATATTGAATTGCAAATTCAAAGACGCAGCTTCAATCCTGCCGGGGCTTCTCCCGCCTTTTTTCCCCTACGCGGCGGGAGAAGTAGATTGAAGCCAGTTGTTTAGGGTTTTTAGCTGTTAACTAAAGTTTCGTGGGTTAGAAGCCCATCAATCTAGTAAGGGCTTAGCTTAATTAAAGTAGTTGATTTGCATTCAGCTGATGTAAGGTAGAGTCTTGCAGTCCTTATAAGAGTACAGAAGTTAAATACGTGTTTATTTACTTAGAGCTTTGAAGGCTCTTGGTCTAGTTAACCTAAACTTCTAGTTAAGCAAGGTAATTGCCGGGGCAAGTGGGAGGGTAATCGTTGATAAAATAATAAGTATTGGGAGATATTTTATTTGTTTTTTATTGTTAAATTGCCATTTGATTTTCATGTTATTTATGGTTGGGAATATGGTTAGGGAGGTGGCATATGTTAAGCGTATATAAAAGAAAAGATTAAGTAGTGCGGTAATGGCTATTAATGTGGCTAGGGTAATATTGTTGTTTTTGGTTAGTTCTTGGATAATTATTCATTTGGGTAGGAAGCCAACTAGAGGAGGGAGGCCTCCTAGTGAGAGTATAATAGTTAAGGTGCTGGAGGTGATTAGGGGTATTTTATTTCATATGTGGGAGAGGGATAAGGTCGTTGTTGCTGAGGTTGCTATAAAGAGTATAAATGTTGTGGTTGTTATTAGAATATATAGGAGGAGGTTGAGTAGTGTTATAGTTGGATTAAATGCTAGGATCGAGGCTATTCATCCTATATGGGCAATTGAGGAGTATGCTAGGATTTTACGGAGTTGAGTTTGGTTTAATCCCCCTCATCCTCCGATTGCAATTGATATTATGGATATAAGTAGAATTAGGTCTAAGTTGATAACGGGGCTGATTACGTAGAGGACTGATAGTGGGGCTAGTTTTTGTCATGTTAACAAGATTAGGCCGGATGAGAGTGAGATGCCTTGTGTAACCTCTGGAACTCAGAAGTGGAGAGGGGCGAGGCCTATTTTTATGGCTATGGCCAGGGTTATGATAATTGATGCTGTTGGGTTTATAAGTTTTGTGAATGTTCATTGGCCTGAATATAATAAATTGATGATAATGGCTAGCATGAGGAGTATAGAGGCGGTGGCTTGTGTTAGAAAATATTTAGTCGCCGCTTCTATTGACCGGGGATTGTACTGTTTTATTAACAGGGGGATAACCGCTAGTATGTTTATTTCGAATCCTATTCAGATTATTAGTCAGTGGGAGCTCATTATTACGATTGTTGTGCCTAGGATAACTGTTAATATAATTATAATTAGGATAAGGGGATTTATTAGTACGGGAAGGGTATAAACCAACATTTTCGGGGTATGGGCCCGATAGCTTATTTAGCTGACCTTACTTAGAATTTGGTGTAGTGTGGTAGCACGAAGATTTTTGAAGTCTTAGGGGTAGGTTCAAGTCCTATAGTTCTAGAAATAAGGGGGCTTGCACCCCTATTATTTACTCTATCAAAGTAACTCTTTTATCAGACACATTTCTTATGTTTGGGGTGGAATGCCCGCTGTGAGGATTGGCATGGCAACATGTCACATACATAGGGCTAATGTAAGAGGTAGAAAATTTTTTCATAGTAGGTGTATTAGTTGGTCATATCGGAACCGAGGGTATGATGCGCGTACCCATAGGAATGTAATGGTGAGGAGTAATGTTTTGAGGGCGAAGTTGATTGTGTATAATTCTGGTATTAGGGGGTTATGGTAGGCTCCTAGGAAAAGAGTAGTTGTGAGGGCATTTATTATAATAATATTGGCGTATTCAGCTAGGAAAAATAGTGCAAAGGGGCCTGCTGCGTATTCAACGTTGAAGCCGGATACAAGCTCTGACTCTCCTTCAGTTAGATCAAAGGGTGCTCGGTTTGTTTCGGCTAGGGTTGAGATAAATCATATTATGGCTAGAGGTCATGCGGGGATAATTAATCATAGGTGTTCTTGAGTTGTAATTAGGGTAGACAGCGTGAAGGAACCACTTATTAATAATACGGATAAGAGAATGATGGCTAGGGTTACTTCGTAGGAAATGGTTTGTGCTACGGCTCGTAGGGCTCCAATTAGGGCATATTTTGAGTTTGAGGCTCAGCCTGACCATAGGATGGCATATACAGCTAGACTAGATATAGCCAGTATAAATAGGATACCTAAATTTATATTAATAAGGGGATATGGTATGGGAAGAGGGATTCATATGGTTAAAGCTAATGTTAGAGCTAAGATGGGGGCGATGATAAATATTGAGATTGATGATGTTAGGGGTCGGAGGGGTTCCTTGGTGAATAGTTTTACTGCATCTGCAATTGGTTGGAGCAGACCATAGGGTCCAACAACGTTTGGGCCTTTTCGTAGTTGTATATATCCTAATACTTTACGCTCTAGTAAAGTTAAAAATGCTACAGCTAATAGAATGGGTACAATTATTGATAGTAGATTAATTAAGAACATTATATTAGGGAGAGGAGTTGAACCTCTGATTATAAAGGTTTAAGTTTTATGCATTTACCGGACTCTGCCACCCTAATGAACCCTGGTCTTGGGTTATTGACTATATGCGTTGCCAGATTAATATTACAGTATCTGTTAGCTTGAGGGCGCGTAAATGAAGTGGGCCCTGCCTCTCTTGTCCTTTCGTACTGGGGGAGGCCTAGAATAGATAGAAACCGACCTGGATTACTCCGGTCTGAACTCAGATCACGTAGGACTATTAATCGTTGAACAAACGAACCCTTAGTAGCGGCTGCACCACTAGGATGTCCTGATCCAACATCGAGGTCGTAAACCCTATTGTCGATATGGACTCTTGAATAGGATTGCGCTGTTATCCCTAGGGTAACTTGGTCCGTTGATCAATTTTTTTGGATCAATAAATGATGATGTTATTTTGACTTGTAGGTCTAAATATTAATCACTCGGAAGTTATGTTTTATTCCGAGGTCACCCCAACCCAAATTGCTAACCTAGGCAGAGTTATGTTAAATCGTGTCGATTGGTATTTATTTTCTTTAGGTTAGTTAATTAAAGCTCCATAGGGTCTTCTCGTCTTATTATATTATCCCTGCCTCTTCACGGGGAGGTCAATTTCACTGATTAGAAGTAAGAGACAGTTGAACCCTCGTGTGGCCATTCATACGAGTCCCTATTTAGGGAACAAGTGATTATGCTACCTTTGCACGGTCAGGATACCGCGGCCGTTAAACTTATGTCACTGGGCAGGCAGTGCCTCTAATACTGGTAAGGCTAGAGGTGATGTTTTTGGTAAACAGGCGGGGTTCATGTTTGCCGAGTTCCTTTTACTTCTTTTAATCTTTCCCTTGGGTGCACGCCTGTGTTGGGTTAACAGATTTTTATATAAGGGTTTTATTTTTAGCATGAGCTTAATGGTTTGTTAACTATCAGTGAAGCATTCGTTCTGATATACACTTGTGCTGGGAGAAAATATTCTTGTTACTCATATTAACAGTATTGCTTCTATTTAATAATAGAATAGTCCAGTTTCGTATTAGGAGTTGTTAGATATGTTTGTTATTAAGATGAGGGAGTTGTTGAGCTTGAACGCTTTCTTAATGGATGGCTGCTTTTAGGCCAACTATGGTACACTAAATAATTACTCTCTAATAAAGGTTGTATCCTAGGCCCAATGGGCTGTACCCCCTTGGGCTATAATATAAATCTACATTAAATTTATTGGATATTTTTAGTAGATTTATACTTGAACTAAAATTCGTTAACTGGACAACCAGCTATCACCAGGCTCGGTTGGTTTGTCGCCTCTATCTAAAGATCTTCTCACTATTTTGCCACATAGATGAGTTTGCCCCATTGGGCTGTCTTTAGATAGCTCGTCTGGTTTCGGGGTATTTAACTTCAGTTCTCTTTGCTAAATTTTTTCTAGTTAAATCATTATGCAAAAGGTAAAAGGGGTAAGCTTTGCTTTTTTCTACTTTTGAGTTGTGGTTCCCTTGCGGTACTTTTTCTATAGCGTCGAATATAATTTCTATCTCCTATACTTTTATTTGTGTAAATGTTTTGTTTTAACTGTGGGTGTTAGTTGAATTTTGCGGGTTCGAGCTAGAACTAGTTCAAAGCAACTCAATGGTTGTAGTATCTCCCGGGTGTAGGCCGGGTGCTTTATAATTAAGCTATGCTTTGAATTATCCAAGTGCACTTTCCAGTACACTTACCTTGTTACGACTTATCTCCTCTTGCAAATGGAATCTTTCAAATAGGGTTGTTTTAGATTGGAGTTGCTTGAGGAGGGTGACGGGCGGTGTGTGCGTGCTTCATGGCCTATATTCAATTAAGCGCTCTATTCTTAATTTACTGCTAAATCCACCTTCAGCTATATATTTCATTATAGCATCCGTTTATGTTTATTGTGACCTTTTATAGGGAATGTAGCCCATTTCTTCCCAACCCATAGGTTACACCTTGACCTAACGTTTTTATGTGTAATATTTGTGCTTACTTAGAATCCTTTTTAGGGTTTGCTGAAGATGGCGGTATATAGACTGATTTGGCAAGGGTTGGTGAGGTTTATCGGGGTGTATCGATTACAGAACAGGCTCCTCTAGATGGATATAAAGCACCGCCAAGTCCTTTGAGTTTTAAGCTGTGGCTAGTAGTACTCTGGCGAGCAGTTTTGTTAGTTTAACTTCTTAGGTTTGGGGCCAAGCATAGTGGGGTATCTAATCCCAGTTTGGATCTTAGCTGCCGTGTGGTCAGGCTATTAAAGTCACTTTCGTAGTTTATTTTACAGGGACTAGGGCTTTTTACGGCTTAGTCAGGGTTTAACTTTATTTTGAGTTGTTGCCTTAAACACGCCTTACGCCGGTAGCTATTAATTTGGGTTAATCGTATGACCGCGGTGGCTGGCACGAAATTTACCAACCCTATATTAGTATGGCTTAGTCGAACTTTCGTTCATAGCTTAATTTTTATCACTGCTGTATCCCGTGGGGGCGTGGCTGAGCAAAGTGTTATGGGCTGCATTGGGGCGTGCCTGATACCTGCTCCTTTATTTCATAGTGTTGACTTAGAGGGCATCCTCACTGGAGAGCTGATACTTGCATGTGTAAGTCTACTAATAATTAATAGGAAGGCCAGGACCAAACCTGTGTGTTTATGGGGCTATAGAGCCCATCTAGGCATTTTCAGTGCCTTGCTTTTTTTTTTAAGCTACATTAACT
>NW_027095849.1:0-938 GCF_036850995.1 Saccopteryx leptura | reverse complement strand
TGAGTGGTGTAATCTGGTGATCTAGTTTCATTTTTTTGCAGGAAGTTGTCCAATTTTCCCAACACCATTTGTTAAAAAGGCTGTCTTTACTCCATTGTATTTCCTTGCCTCCTTTGTCAAATGTCAGTTGTCCATAGAACTGTGGGATTACGTCTGGGTTCTCTGTTCTGTTCCATTGATCTATATGCCTGTTCTTATGCCAGTACCAGGCTGTTTTGAGTACAATGGCCTTGTAGTATAACTTGATATCAGGAAGTGTGATACCTCCCACTTTATTTTTCCTTTTTAAGATTGCTGAGGCTATTTGTGTTCTCTTTTCGTTCCATATAAATTTTTGGAATATGTGTTCTATATCTTTAAAGTATGTCATTGGTATTTTAATTGGTATTGCATTGAATTTATAGATTGCTTTGGGTAATATAGACATTTTAATGATGTTTATTCTTCCTAACCATGAGCACAGTATATGCTTCCATTTGTTTGTATCTTCCTTGATTTCTTTTATCAATGCTTTGTAATTTTCCGAGTACAAGTCTTTAGTCTCCTTGGTTAACTTTATGCTTAGGTACTTTATTTTTTTGGTTGTAATTGTGAAGGGGATTGTTTCCTTAATTTCTCTTTCTGACTGTTCATTCTTGGTGCATAAAAATGCCTCTGATTTCTGAGTATTGATTGTATATCTTGCCATTTTGCTGAATTCATTTATCAGGTCCAGTAGCTTTTTGACTGAGACTTTAGGGTTTTCTATATACAATATCATATCATCTGCAAATAATAGTTTTACTCCTTCTTTTCCAACTTGAATTCTTTTATTTCTTCTTCTTTTCTGATTGCTGTGGCTAGGACTTCCAGGACCATGTTAAATAAGAGTGGTGAAAGGGAGCACCCCTGCCTCATTCCTGATCTTAAGGTTATTGCTTTTAATTTTTGCCCATTGA
>NW_027095848.1:0-1344 GCF_036850995.1 Saccopteryx leptura | reverse complement strand
ACATATATTTTTAATGAGTGATAAGTAAGATTGTTGGTAAACAAATGTTTTTTAAGTTTGCTCACTTGTATCGGGCAGCACCATGTGTGTATAAGGAACGCTGCGGTGCTTGCCCTCAGGGTGGCAGATTGCAAATTGTGGATTGCTTTGCTGCTTGGGAGGGGCGATTTTTTGCTATGCTTTGCTGGAGAAGGGGTCCTCCCTCCCAGCCTGTTTTGCTGGAGAAAATCCAGAGAAAGCAGAGAGAGAGAGAGTCTGGAGGGTGCGTTCCAAGAATGAGCCCGCGTTGTGGAACCGGAGACTGAGTTGGGGCTTGGGAGCCCTGATATCCTCTGGCCTGTCTGGCTAACTGCTGAGACTGGTGGGGTCCTGAGATGGGAGAAAGGGAAGCGGTCTTCCCTGTCTGTTTGCTTATCCGCTGTTATGAGACTTTAACAGATGGAATGGCCCACCATTTTCTGGCTCTACTGTTCCTTTACTGTCTGCCCGAACCCAATGATACCCTACACGGCCTCAGCGGTGGCCACTGGCCCTACAAAGATGGATTAGTTAATGAAGAAAGTCAAGGTCTACATGGTATATCTTTTTCTACCCCTTTCCTTTTAACCTTGTTTTTATACAGGGTGGAGCAAACGTAGGTTTACAGTTGTCATATGGAAAATAATACAAGAATAAACTCTTTCATAGACTCACAACTGTAAACCTATTTTTGCTCCACCCTGTATAAAAACAAGGTTAAAAGGAAAGGGGTAGAAAAAGATATACCATGTAGACCTTGACTTTCTTCATTAACTAATCCATCTTTGTAGGGCCAGTGGCCACCGCTGAGGCCGTGTAGGGTATCATTGGGTTCGGGCAGACAGTAAAGGAACAGTAGAGCCAGAAAATGGTGGGCCATTCCATCTGTTAAAGTCTCATAACAGCGGATAAGCAAACAGGCAGGGAAGACCGCTTCCCTTTCTCCCATCTCAGGACCCCACCAGTCTCAGCAGTTAGCCAGACAGGCCAGAGGATATCAGGGCTCCCAAGCCCCAACTCAGTCTCCGGTTCCACAACGCGGGCTCATTCTTGGAACGCACCCTCCAGACTCTCTCTCTCTCTGCTTTCTCTGGATTTTCTCCAGCAAAACAGGCTGGGAGGGAGGACCCCTTCTCCAGCAAAGCATAGCAGAAAATCGCCCCTCCCAAGCAGCAAGGCAATCCACAATTTGCAATCTGCCACCCTGAGGGCAAGCACCACAGCGTTCCTTATACACACATGGTGCTGCCCGATACAAGTGAGCAAACTTAAAAAACATTTGTTTACCAACAATCTTACTTATCACTCATTAAAAATAATATGTTT
>NW_027095847.1:1675-2649 GCF_036850995.1 Saccopteryx leptura | reverse complement strand
AGCAACCATAGGCTTAAGCTCGTGAGCTTTGCTCAAACAACATGAGCCAACGCTCAAGTTTGCGCTCTTGGGATCTCAAATCTGGGTCCTCCGCATTCCAGTCAAATGCCCTAACCACTGCGCAATCACCTGCTCAGGCTGTGAAAACTTTTTTCTTTTACTTTCTCTGGATATTATTTAGTATCCTGGTTCTTAGTATGGGTTGAATGGCTGTGTATTTTAAGATTTTCTTGCCCTAAAATATATTCATCACTACATTTTCCATAGGTTTTCTTATGTAGTTATTTCCTTTAATTTTAAGGTATTTTGCAACCTGAATTGTGATTTTGAGGGGGGGGGGGGAGTTATTTAGTAGTGAATTTCCTTTCCTTCAAAAAAGAGATTATTAGTTAATTTCTATTACTGTTTAGTATATTAAGTGTAATGACAACAAGAAACATGCTTTATATCATTTCTAAGGATTGAGGTAGTTAAAACTTGCTTGAAAGAACATACAGGATTATCTCTGGTAAATGTTTTCCAAGTGCGCTTCCCTGCTGCCACCGCTTGCGCACCTTGGGAATAACAGCTCAGATCAGTTCACCTATAAAAATACATCAGTTGGGTGTTGTGCGTTATCTATTTATGTTGAATCCAAGGCTATCTAAAAGAAACTTTATAACTTATAAATATAAGGAATTTATAATTACTGCTTGCTACTTCTTTCAACGTTAATTGTAGTGAAAGGAAGAGATATACTTGGTGTCATTTCAGTCCTCTGAAGTTGGATGGAACTTGCTCCATACCACATAAAATAGTGGTCTTTGTTACATGTGCCTCTCTGCTGCCACCCCATATGCATCTTGGGAATCACGCCTCAGTAGAGGCCCAAAGGAGTAGTTTGGTAAAGAGAATTGTCTATAAACGTTGATTCCAATTTGCCATTTCTGTAAAGTTTTTGTGTATCCATAGTGGTTTGTCTCGGCTCATCTTGT
>NW_027095847.1:0-1579 GCF_036850995.1 Saccopteryx leptura | reverse complement strand
CCCCCCAATCCCGTATTCCCCTTGATACTTTGACCCCTCACCCAAAGCCCTACCCTTTTCCCTTCAGGATTTGCTGTCCTGTTCTCTATAACGCTGTGTTATGTATATATAATTTCACTAATCTCTTTCCCTTCTCTGATCCCATCCTCTCCTCCCCTTTCCCTCTGACTGCTTTCCCTCTGGGCTCTTTGATCCCACCTCTACTTCTATTCCGTTCCTCAGTTCACATTGTTCATTAAATTCCTCATATGAGTGAGGTCATATGATATTTTTTTTCTCTGCCTGGCTTATTTCACTTGGCATAATTGTCTCCAGGTCCATCCATGTTGCTGCAAAAGGTAAGATTTCCCTCTTCTTCACGGCTGCATAGTATTCCGTTGTGTATATGTACCACAGCTTTTTAAATCATGCATCTACTGATGGACACTTGGGCTGTTTCCAGATCTTGGCTATTGTAAGCAATGCTACAATAAACATGGGGGTGCATTTCTTCTTTCAAATCAGTGATTTAGTATTCTTAGGATATATTCATAAAAGTGGGATAGCTGGGTCAAAAGGCAGTTCGATTTTTAATTTTTTAAGGACTCTCCATACTGTTTTCCACAGTGGCTACACCAGTCTGCATTCCCACCAGCAGTGCAGGAGGGTTCCCTTTTCTCCACACTCTCGCCAGCACTTATTATGTGTTGTTCTGTTAATGAGCACCATTCTGACAGGTGTGAGGTGGTATCTCATTGTGGTTTTAATTTGCATTTCTCTAATGATTAGTGATGTTGAACATTTTTTCATCTGTCTATTGGCCATCTGTATGTCCTCTTTGGAGAAGTGTCTATTCAGTTCTTTTGCCCATTTTTTTATTGGGTTGTTTACTTTCCTGGTGTTAAGTTTTACAAGTTCTTTATAGATTTTGATTATTAACCCCTTATCAGATGTGTTGATGAATATGCTCTCCCATTGTGTGGGATGTCTTTTTATTTTGTTCATATTGTCTTTAGCTGTGCAAAAGTTTATTAGCTTGATATAGTCCCACTTGTTCATTCTGTCCAAAGGTCCACTTTAAACCCTCCATCTCAACCTGAAAAGTTCCTTCAAAACATTTTGATGTTCTTCTAAAAATTGTCCCACCTTTTTATTTACTTGCTGAATGTTTTAGAAACTCAAGTGTCTTTTTAATCTTTCAAACTGCAAGTTTTGATCTCCTCTCTCCAGTCTTCAGACCCCCAAAATCTACAATGATAGAGGGTGACCAGACAAAGCTGACCTGTGCTCATGTGTTTGAGCAGTGGGTTTCAAATGGGGGCACTTGTGCCCCTAGTGGAACAGTTGGCCATGTCAGGCCATGGTATTTTGTTCGTTTGTTTTTTGTTCTTGTCATGATTGAAGGGCGCAACTGGCATCTTGGGGTGCCACTAAACCTCCTCTAGTGCATAGGACAGCCCCTCATGACAAAGAGTTAACCATTCCCAAAAGTTCATTGTTGTATTAGAGGAAGGCACTCTATCTCCAGCCCTGTAATTATAGAAAGTGCCTTAATCCAAGATGTTGACTCTACTAGGAGCTTGGAGCAGTACATGGGGGG
>NW_027095846.1:0-5929 GCF_036850995.1 Saccopteryx leptura | reverse complement strand
GAAGTCAGCTCTCTGACCCCATGGTGCTTAAGACTGGGGCTCTTGGCATTGGTTTTAAGTGAAAGCGCAGGATAGCTTTGCTCAGTCAGGACGTGTGCCAGAGACAGTGGTCACCACCTTAGAGGGTCTTATTTTGTTGAGGCTGGTGAACATGTCTTAGCAGCCACCCAGTGCTGAGAGGACAAGGTGAAGTTTTATAGAAAGACTGTGAGTCTATTGATGGACACCGAGAAAAGTGAAGTGGATACCTAGGGCAGGCGGGAGGGGAAGGAAGTAGGGAGGGAGGGCAGGCGAGAGAGAGAGAGAGAGAGAGAGAGACAGAGAGAGAGAGAGAGAGAGAAACACACAGGTATCACACGTATGAGCTCCCACCATTTAGCTCAGGCGCTCAATTTCGTTGTGCAGTCTGGTAGTGTCCTGATTGGGGGGGGGTCGAGCCTGCCATACTTTGCCTTTGTGGTCGATATCCTGACCATGGCTGGAAGATGATTGATGTTTGAAATTAATATATATGAAGAGAATAGGAGTCTGTTTAGTATGTTTTCATCATAAGCGGTCACTTTGGAAAGTTGGGGGAATGTTGTGGTCCTGGAACCTAATCGTAAAATTTGTAATACTCTGAAAAAGGTGGTGGCTGTTGAAGATGATTTTTGTCACACATGTGCAGCTGTGTCATGTGCAGCTTCAGGGAAAGGCATCGTCTCCTGACTTTCCTTGGGTGTCTCCTGAGCCTAGGACATCCCTCCCTAGTGCTTGGAAGGTGGCAGGTTTAGTCTTTGTTGTCCTTGTTCTTTAGCAGTTGGCCTCCATGTCAGTCGTTGAAGAGAGGCCTGCTTGGAGGAGTAGGATGCCAAAGGACATGTATTTGTGTGGTCACGGGCTCATCTTTCTTTCCTATAAAGTTCTCAGGAGTATAGACCTTTTGTTCCCGGTCATTTTTTAAATTTCTATTTATTTATTTATTTTTATTAATTTTAATGGGGTGACATTAATCAATCAGGGTACATAGGTTCAGAGAAAACATCTCCAGGTCATTTTGACATTTCATTATGTTGCAGACCCATCACCCAAAGTCATATAGCCCTCTGTCACCTTCTATCTGGTTTTCTTTGTACCCCTTTTCTCCCCCCACCCCCCAGTAACCACCACACTCTTGTCCATGTCCCTGAGTCTCATTTTTATGTCCCACCTATATATGGAATTATATAGTTCTTAGTTTTTTTTCTGATTTACTTATTTCACTCAGTATAATGTTATCAAGGTCCATCCCTGTTGTTGTAAATGATCCTCTGGCGTCATTTCTAGGGCTGAGTAGTATTCCATAGTATATATGTACCAGATCTTCTTTATCCAATCATCTATTGAAGGGCTTTTTGGTTGTTTCCATGTATTGACCACTGTGAACAGTGCTGCAATGAACATGGGGCTGCATGTGTCTTTACGTACCAGTGTTTTTGAGTTATGGGGGTATATTCCCAGTAGAGGGATTGCTGGGTCATAAGGTAGTTCTATTTTTAATTTTTTGAGGAACCACCATACTTTCTTCCATAATGGTTGTACTACTTTACATTCCCACCAACAGTGGATGAGGGTTCCTTTTTCTCCACAGCCTCTCCAACACGTGTTATTACCTGTCTTGTCGATAATAGCTAATCTAACAGGTGTGAGGTGGTATCTCATTGTAGTTTTGATTTGCATTTCTCTAATAGCTAATGAAGATGAGCATCTTTTCATATATCTGTTGGCCATTTGTATTTCTTCCTGGGAGAAGTGTCTGTTCATTTCCTCTTCCCATTTTTTTATTGGATTGTTTGCTTGTTTGTTGAGTTTTATGAGTTCTTTGTATATTTTGGATATTAGGCCCTTATCTGTGCTACTGTTTGAAAATATCATCTCCCATTTAGTTGGCTGTCTGTTTTGTTGTCAGTTTCTCTTGCTGTACCAAAGCTTCTTAGTCTGATGTGGTCCCATTCATTTATCTTTGCCTTCACTTCTCTTGCCTTTGGAGTCAAATTCATAAAGTGCTCTTTGTAACCAAGGTCCATGAGTTTAGTGCCTATGTTTTCTTCTATGTAATTTATTGTTTCAGGTCTTATATTTAGGTCTTTGATACATTTTCAATTAATTTCAGTACAAGGGGACATAACTGTAGTCGAGTTTCATTCTTTTTCATGTGGCTTTCCAGTTTTCACAGCACCATTTGTTAAAGAGGTTTTCTTCTCTCCACTTTGTGTTGTTGGCCCCTTTATAAAAAATTATTTGACCATATACATGTGGTTTTTTTTTAAAAAAATTATTTATTTATTTTAGAGAGGATGGGGGAGATAGTGAGAGAGATAGAGAGAGAGAGAGAGAGAGAGAAGGGGGAGGAACAGGAAGCATCAACTCCCATATGTGCCTTGACCAGGCAAGCCAGGGTTTTGAAACGGCAACCTCAGTGTTTCCAGGTTGACGCTTTATCCACTGTACCACCACAGGTCAGGCATACATGTGGTTTTATTTCTCGGCTTTCTATTCTGTCCATTGGTCTGACTGTCTATTTTTCTGTCAATACCATGGTTTTTTTTTATTTTTATTCTTTTTTGTATTTTTTCTGAAGTTGGAAACAGGGAGGCAGTCAGGCTCCCGCATGTGCCCAACCAGAATCCACCCGACATGCTTACCAGAGGGTGATGCTCTGCCCATCTTGCTCTGTCGCAACCAGAGCCATTCTAGTGCCTGAGGCAGAGGCCAAGGAGCCATCCTCAGTGCCCAGGGCCGACTTTGCTCCAATGGAGCCTTGGCTGCCGGAGGGGAAGAGAGAGACAGAGAAGAAGGAGAGGGGGAGGGTTGGAGAAGCAGATGGACGCTTCTCCTGTGTGCCCTGGCTGGGAATCGATCCCAGGACTCCTGCACGCCAGGCCAACACTCTACCACTGAGCCAACCGGCCAGGGCACCGTGGTCATCTTTTGATGTGGATGAAGGCCCTTTGCTTGGTAGGGGCTCAGCAGCAAGTGTTAGTGTCTGCAATGCACCCACCCCCTCTGTAATGTGAAGTGCAGCCATCTTATTCCAGTATGCCTTGAGGGAGAAATCTATTTTGATGTAGAAACACTTAGAATGTATTTTTTATCATTTTTCTATGAAAATTAGTTTTAAACTGTTGTAGTGTTTTATGTTGGGGGTTCTTTTAGAAGTTTATTTGAAAACGTTAATGGAAACGGTATCCGTCATTCCCTTTTCTTGCAGGTTTCCATATCGATGGCCATGAAGAGCAAGTGCAATTTTATCCTGGTTTAGGAGAAGGTCCTTTTCCACAGAACCCTTTTTTGTCCACCCTGTCTGTGTTATTCAGCCAGGTGTGTGTTTAGATATAGGAAGCCATTTTCAGTATGGTTATTTGTTTGACAGAGCTAAGGAAATTTTAATAATTTTTTTCTGTGTCTGTATGGAGTAGAAATGTTTCATTAGCTATGTTGGTGATGAAATAATTTGTCTACATTCATGGCTCATCTTTGTATTATGTGGATAATTTCTTTTAAAGAGCTGTTTTAGGCCCTGGCCGGTTGGCTCAGCGGTAGAGCGTCGGCCTAGCGTGCGGGGGACCCGGGTTCGATTCCCGGCCAGGGCACATAGGAGAAGAGCCCATTTGTTTCTCCACCCCCCCTCCTTCCTCTCTGTCTCTCTCTTCCCCTCCTGCAGCCAAGGCTTCATTGGAGCAAAGATGGCCCGGGCGCTGGGGATGGCTCCTTGGCCTCTGCCCCAGGCGCTGGAGTGGCTCTGGTCTCGGCAGAGCGACGCCCCAGATGGGCAGAGCATCACCCCCTTGTGGGCAGATCGTTGCCCCTGGTGGGCGTGCTGGGTGGATCCCGGTCGGGCGCATGCGGGAGTCTGTCTGACTGCCTCTCCCTGTTTCCAGCTTCAGAAAAATACAAAAAAAAAAAAATAAAATAAATAAAGAGCCATTTTAAATTTTATAACATTTATAATAATGAAATTTATTTTTAGGTGAGAGGAGGGCATAATGAAGAAGTCTCCCACATTTGATATGGACAGAGCCACCCAGCAACCCCATCTGGGGCAGATGCTGCAGTACTGAGCTGGTTTCAGCTCCTGAGGCTGACAGCGCTGGGGCCACGCCCCACTGCCCGAGGCGAGGCGAAGGGGGAGTGGGGGGGGCGGGGCAAAGCAGATGGTCATTTCTCCTGTGTGACCTGACCCGGAATGGAAACAGGGTTGTCCGTACACTGGGCCGAAGTCTATCCATTGAGCCAACTGGCCATGTCTATAGTCATGATTTTTGTTCATTAAATTTTAGGTCTACAACTCTGCTTGCGTCCTGGCATTTTCCAATTGGATGCATTCCTGAAACCTAATGAATGGACGATGGTCTTAGAGGGTTTGGAGGCCAGAGGTGCGCGGGGAGGACCCCAGAGGCGGGGTGATGCGAGGTGCGGGGCGGGCAGACTGAGGCGCAGCGCAGTCCGGGCCCTTGGTAAGAAGGGACCGCTCCTCCTCCAGGTGAGGCGAACACTGAGGCGGCTGAAGGTGAGGTGCCATGGAGTTACTCACGTAGGTGGTGAAGAAAAGTAAGAAAGTGATGAAGTGTCAGGTTTTGTTTTTTGCTCATCGGTGCAGGTAAGACTGGTAGAATTTCCTGTATGTTTCTGCGTGTGATGTTATTACGTTTCAGTTGCAATTATATTGTGCCATTGTTAACCGTTTTGGGGATTCTTTAAAAGTATTTGACAACTTGCAAGTATACCTACTGTGCAGTTACTTTTTGTTGCGGATTTCTAAAGGAAACGTAAGGAGAGGAAGATAACATAGTTTCTATGTGTTACCGCAGGTGTGGAGCAGAACACAGTTGCCTTTACAGCCAACGTCCGCGCGATGCCCTGGCGCCCTCGTGTGGGCACCTGGGAAAATGACACCTTAGCACAGGTGCCCCAGAAGGTTCTGCAGAGCGGGTCTCCTAGGAGGGAGGAATCCACTTAGCCGTTCACTTTGTTTTATCTCCTTACCAATTATTTTGAAGGAGGTGGGGGGGGGGTCTTCTCGTTTCTGAAGGAGAGAGGCGTGATTCATCTATTTCGATGATAAATTTTTGTTTTTTCTTGCAGTTCTGCTGCCTGTCATTGGGAGCTTATGTTTCCGAGTTCTGTTCATTGCATGGAAAGCAGGAACTCCCGGGCCCATCAAACTCCTCAGTAGGAAGTGCTGGTCTTTGTAGTCATGGTTTCTGCCCTCAGCCGAACTCAGTGTTGTATAATGTCTATTTGAAGTTTGCATCCTACAGGTGGGTTCCAAAGTAGGTTTATAGTGATGAGTAGGAGAAGGAATTAATTGTCATATTTGTATTTGTTAATTACTGTATTATTTTCCATGGAATGATCGTCAACCTTTATTAGGTCCACCCCATAGAAAATTTCCCACCATTTCCCTTGGAGTCTGCGCATCGTCTTGTGGTTCTTGCATTTCAGAATGTTTCTCTTGTGGTAGTACGAGTTTTGATTTTGAAAGGAAGGTGTCTTTTATATTGTAGTTTAAAACTTTATGAAGTGTACACGAATTTATTTAGCTAAGGTAAACGTGCACCGAGTGTACCTGGTTCCTGGTTTATCTGAGCAGCAGGGCTCCTCTCCCAAAGGCTAACCAACCAGAGGTGAGAGTCGGGGTCAAGAGAAAAGTACGGAGGGAGCTGGGCTGGCCGGGAGGGAAATGGGGCCCAGCCCCGCGATGAAGACCCGGCAGGGAAGAGGGAGGATGTCCATGGACTTGAGGCCAGGTGCTGCAGGCAGATGCCGTTATAGAAGGGCAGAGGTGTAGATGTGAGAGGATTCCCGACCCCGGGGATGTCAGAGAGGGGTGGTAGGGGACACGATGGATGGGTTGGGGGAGGAGGTGAAACTGGGCTTAAGGAGCATGAGAAGAATCCCCCAAAGGGTT
>NW_027095845.1:0-6386 GCF_036850995.1 Saccopteryx leptura | reverse complement strand
AGATCTTAAATCACAAACCATATATAGCCTTAAGGAACAAAGAAATAAACAAAAGTCTCATTTTGTGTAGCTAGTGAGTTGGCTATAATGAAAAATTAACAAAGAAAGTCTCCTCCAATTTTTTTACCTATTTAAAACTAAAAAAATGACTTATTATCAAATCAATCTACTCAATTCCAAAAACCTTTTTTGAACAGTTCTCATTACCCATGGCAGGGTTGATGCTGGCTGCGATATGAAAGTGGCAAAGTGCACTAGCATGCAGCGGAGCGATCCTGTGGACGTGATGTGGGTCCTGCTGATGCGGCAGGTATCCGGTGTGTGCTACAAAGGCCAGAGACCTCCTCCGACCTCTACGAAAATGTCTCAGATTGACCTGTGTGAATAACAAAGTAAAACTAATACCTATACTGTCATAAGGACATATGCATAAGCTATACAGTATTGTTAGACATTACAGATATTCTATTTCAGATGAGTTTATATGTACAAATAGCTTTCAGTAGTTTTGTATAGCAAATTTGAAACCTAAACAAGCTTAGAACTTAGACTGACCAACTCTGAAATATCGTACAATACATTACAATTTTATTTGGTGTTATTTCCTGATAATTAATTTTCTGAACTTAAAGTTTTGGTTTTACAATAATGTGTCTGTGGACAATGACGTCTCTAGGTATACTGTTTTCTTTGTATCCATGCCTTACTCCCTACGACCACAAAGCACTGGATAATATTACCATAATAAATTAGGGTGGTATTTCATAATTTACAAAGCATTTTCAGATAATCTCATTTGATCCACTGCATAAGGGTCCAGGCAGACATCGCAAATATTGTTATTCTCATCCTTCAGATAAAATAGTTTATACAGAATTCAAGGTCTAAAAGTAGACAGATTCCTAACTGTTGAGTCTCCATGTATTATATATTTAATAATATTCTGAGTCATTAGAACACCATTATAATTCATAAAGTTGTTCCATAATCATAGCATTCAAAGATAAATCATTTTTAGATCACTTCCTGTTTTTAGTATTAAGAATAAAAAGAATCTGCATTACTAGTCTATGTTCAATTAGTACAAACATAAAAAATTGACTTTTACTTTCTACATTACTTAGTAAAATAAATACTTCCAGTTTTGAGAGGTTCTAAAGATAATCGTAGAATAGAATCTGACAAAACTACTCTAGTCATTCCTGTGATTAAGACAGGACAAAACACCCAAATTCTAAAGAAAATAAATAATTTTGAAGTCACACCTTTGCTTCCTCTGACTTTGTTATTTTAGCTAAGATAAGTATAAGCATCCTTTTCTTATACTCAATTAAACTAAGATTAACTTCATAACTATAATAGCTGTTTACAGTAGACAAAATCCTTAAGGACATATTTTAAACAAAATAAAACTCAAAATTTTCTGAGATTTTCCTAAGACATATTTTTTTATACCTATCCATATGACTTTGAATATTATGACCGATATTACAAAAAAGGCAATTCCATGTACAAAATGTTTTAAAATTTGTAAGAAATAAGATCTAGCGAGAACACTCACATCTAAAGTATTTTGAACTCGTTCTTTACTGGAAGAGTTTCTCTCCAAGTTATTTGTTAAATTAATTGGTTCAGTCTAATGGTTGATGTCACCTCCATGTAGTAAACAATCATTTGGTAAAAATGTCTCTACCTAAAGACGACACACATTATCTTTGCAGCAAGTCAACAGTACATTATATACAGAAGCCCTAAGGAATAAAAATATTTTAGAGGCAAAAATATAAATTCACACAGTATCACATTCTACAATGTTTCTGTTATAATGCACACACACAGCTAAAATACCAATGAAGAAAATATCAATGCACATGTATGCAATATTTTTAGTCAAAATTATAACTGAGTGGGTATTTGATTTCATCGCAACAAATGCTTGCTAACCTCTTTCTTTTCTGCCTAGAATTTGGTAGTTCTTTTTTCAATAATCTAAGATTTTCCTTATTGCTAAAGAATAAAGACTGAAATTGTGCCATAATCCCTCTTAAAAAGAAAAACACCCAATTACATCTATTAAAATTTTTAAATTTTCTGATCTATTCAGTGAATGGTTATTTGAAATACTTCATAATGATTCATTTTTACTTCCTGTACAGGCACATGCACATTGGTGATTCACAGGCTACATTAACTAGTACACTTATTCTCTCCTTGCCTAACATACATGCGGAAAGCAGTCAAGTGTAAGAACAGAAAATTAATGATGAAAGACGTACAGCCACCTCCTCCCTGAATCATTCCTGATTGTCAGTGAATTTACTGTCTTGCCACCCCACAAAATAAAAGCAAAACTAACTGCACATATATTAATAAGCATTTGATGCTTATGGAAGCATCAAAATATAAGGTTGAAACCCCACCAACAAAAACTACCTCCTATTGGGACACTTTGAAACTTTAGAAAAAAAATAGTCCCAATATCCTGTAATAGACACTCTTTCAAACATATTTGTTTAAAAACAATCAGTAGAAGACTTCTATCAAGTAACTCAGGGGTTAAACTAAATAAAAAGAAATAAAAATATTCTGTAGCAGTCGCTTTGTTAAGTATGTCTACCTGATCATAAAAGAACCATAGCAAAGGGGAAGAAAAGGGAGACAGCATGTTTTGTCTTGGTTGCTCTTCCCTTCAGCTTTCCTCCTCTATTCTCTCATCTGTCTCCTTCCTGCCCTCTTCCTTCCCTTCTCTGTCTACTCTTCATTCTCCCTTGCCACCCACTCCCTGGGCTTCTCTCCTTCAATTCTCAGCTTCTCCTCTCCAGACTAACCTTCCTTGCTATCTCTCTGCCTTCTTTCCCTTTACCTCTCCCCCCTTCCTACTCCTTCCTTCCTTTCCAAAATATTTCTTCTTTCCCCCTCCTCCTTCCCCTCCCTCCTCCTTCATTTTTTCTCCCTCTTTTTTTTCCCTCTAGTCCCCTATGCCCTTCTTCTATCCCCCTTCCTTCTCTGTTTCTCTATAATACATTCACACACAGGCAGTGGCAATGAGATCAAGAGTAAACAAACAGAAACAGAAGAAAATATATCAAAAGGAAATATGGAAAGTTCACGGTTCATAGTGCCAATCGGTAGTGCCAACTGGCAAAATGGAAAGGCTTACCAAGGAAAAGCAGAATGTAGGAGACTAAAGGGCTAAATAGACAGCAGTCAGAAAAGGCATAAGAACTTAGGCAAGGGTAGCAAATTAAGCAAGAAAGGTACACAACTCAGAAGCAAGAAGAGGGCTTTGACCCTGAATGGGTGACCCCATGTGATTTTCCTCACCTCACAGGATAGCTAACCTTACAGACAGTCAGTGTAAACAGTTGGCAGGTAATATATAGGCAGAGCATGTAAGAAACACTCTGATCTGTTTGAGGCATTTCTCTGGCAAAATCTTCCTTCCTCACTTCTTCATTAGGATATCTAATGCTTTCTTCAATGGCATATCATACTCAGGTATAGCCAAAAAATAAAATAAATAAAAAGGTATAACCTTAGAGAAGGCATCCATGTTATGGGTGTATCACCCCTCCTATTTTGATGTAACAACAGGATAACACATTTTGAAACTAGTTATCTACACTAATTTTTGGAGGTCTCTAGAGGATATAATCAAATCTCCCAATCTGTCCTACATTTATCAATTTTTTAATTAGTAAAGAAGTATAGGCTTATGACAAACACTTCCCCATTATTCTCTCAAGCCAGCAGTCCCTTGCATACTATTACCATTTGGTTGAGTATCTTAATTTTATGTGAAAAACAAACTTCCCATAAGGCCCAGAGAAGATGCCATATCTTTGATGGGATGTCTCTCATTCTTATAAGAAAGTAACAAAAATGAAAATGAGAGAGCTCAGGGAGATTAGCTGGTCTTAAATGACATAGATCCAAAAGTAAATTTCTGGAGACCTCTAAAAGATGCCATAACTAACAGAAATTATAATTATATATCACAGCTCCCTATGATGCAAAATTTAGTTGTTAAGAGCTCTTGGGGCCTTTTTGCCAACACTGAGTGAACTAGGTTAGGAGCAGACCTGACTTCTCCTAAAACATACAATATTTTTAAGCCTCTTTTTTAGAAGGCTGGTAGCCTAAACATCAGTGAATGAAAACAATTGGATATATTAGAAGAAATTAGCCTGTGAAATGATGTAATCTTTTAAAAGATACTTCTAAAAGGCTCACAGTGCATGATGATAGCTATTTTTACTGGGATGATTTACAATTTTTAAAAGAAGAGTTAACATATGCCACAGCTCAGTCTATTCTAAACACATTTTTACATGTGTGGGCAATGATCTTAGAGTTACTAAGCAATAGTTCTCAAAGTAAAGCAGGGATGAGGGGCTTTTGCTAACAATATAGGTTGTCTACAGCACTCTTCTTTAGCCCAAAGACTGACACATCCTCCTAACAACAGAAGCATTACTGTTTCCAGAGTATACTACTCATATTCTTTCCTATAATGGGGAGCTGGGGTAAGAATAATAACTGTCACACCAGAAAATAGCTCAAAAGCTAGGTAAAACAATAACGGATACATGTTATTATACATTTGTCCGTAAAATGCAGAACACCAACAGTGAACTGTAATGTAAACTATGGAATTTAGATAATAATACTTTGTTTATAAAGGTTCATGAATTCTAAGAAATGTGGAGAATGTTGACATGAGGGGAAGCTATGCATGTCTGAGAGCAAAAGATATATAGGAAATCTCTATACCCTCCCCTCCATTTTGCTATGGACCTTAAACTGATCTAAAGAAGTCTTAATATATATATATTGTAAATCTAGGTATATTCTGCTGCCTCAGAAGAACAAAACTGAAGCCAACAAATGGTCCAGGCACACTACCACAGATCAGTTTAGGACACTGCAAGTCATAAAGGGAAAAACTGTACTGCTCCACGGTATGGTAAAGTTGAAAATGGCCATGTGAAATAAAAAAGGGATTTCTATCTATACTTAAGTAATCTTTATAACTTACTAAGTACAGGCAACAATTCAATGGGATATCAAGTCTTGTAAGTGCTACAGGGAAGAAAGGAAGTGCTTGTATATGCACGTATAGGTTAAACTATTACCTAGTTCAGGGCATCTTAATGTATAACCCACTCTCTTTTCCTCAAAGATGTTGGATATAATTAAATAAATGTTTGAAGTCTCTTGCTATGTCCTCTCAATAACGCTAGGGGTTGTTTGTTCTTGCTTTTTTTTAACCGGAGGAGATACACACAGACGGTACTAGATAAAGTAATGAAATTTGAAAAAGTCCATGCAAACAACAAAACAGAGAATAAGTAAGGGATAAAAGAATTGGAATCATAACATAGAGAAGAAAAAGATGCACAACTCTGTAGAAGTAAATTATCCTTTCACATGGCTTTCCTCTTAAATGTCAATCACAGCTGACTTGTGACCAGAAGTTTGCAAGTCAGGGACTATATAATATTACTTGAATCTTCATAGGTAAAAGTCCTATACCTATGAATTTTCAAAGTAAGAAAAGTAGTCAAAGTCCCAAAGATGATGTTTTCTTAATACATGAGAAAAATTACTAATCCACTGACCTAGGCATATATTTGCTGGTTTTACGCCAGGAAAATCCATTTGCAGCTGGAGTATGGGCCAGATATACAAAAGAAAAGTCAATTTCTCCTTGGGATTGTTTTTCTGAACTTTTATCTGGAGAGGTAACAGCTGTCCGCCAGTTTTCTACATTGTACCATACCTTTAAAGACAGTCATCCTAAGAGAAAAAAACAAACAAACATGGAAAAACATCCACATCAGATTTAATGATTAAGTTAAATAGCAAATGTAAGATTTTTCTCTCCAATCACAGAAACAGGGATGGGAAAAGGGGTTGAGCATGGAGGAACTGAGAAGAAAACCTCTGATTCTGATACTTTTCTATTAGCATTCCTTATTGTGCTCTGAGAATTAAAATGTGTGAATGCGTACATTATGCAAGGGTTGGTTCAAGGAAAATTCTAGTTACCATACAGTATGGAAAATAGAGTCATTCAGAAAAGACTGAAAGATAAGTTACGGGTTTTTTTTCCACTTACCCAAATATCAAATAAGAAAGCATTACCACTAACAGACTTACAAAGACTCATTCATAATGTCTAAAAAGGGCAGTTTTCATGAATTATCACATGATGTACAAAGAAAATATTGAAGATGATAATAAGCATTTAAAAACTACTACTATATAAAATAACCTAAGAAAAATAAAAATTTCACCTCCTAATCTGGGAAATAAGGGAACAAGAGAGACTAAAATGTACCAGGTTTTACTCTTAAGCCATAATTGCATTCCCACCTTTAAAG
>NW_027095844.1:981-7557 GCF_036850995.1 Saccopteryx leptura | reverse complement strand
AGTTATTCGGAGAATCTGTTCCCCCAATTGTGAAACGTGCCTAATTTTTTTAACCAGTGTCACCCCAATACATTCAATAAAAATAAATATATAAATAAATAAAATACGTTGACAATTTCAAGGACCTGACCTCATGACTGCTTCAATAAGTGTTAGTTTCTATGTGCTGCCAAAGTACTTTTTTTTTTTTAAGTGAGAGGCAGGGAGGCAGAGAAATAGACTCCTGTGTGATCCCTGACCAGGATCCACCTGGCAAGCTATGGGGCGATGCTCTGCCCATCTGGAGATGCTGCACCTGTACTCAGCAACTGAGCTATTTTAGGGCCTGAGGCAGAGGCCACCCAGCCATACTCAGCATCCAGGGGCAACTTGCTTGAACCATTCATGCCATGGCTGCAGGTAGAGAAGAGAGAGTGAGAGAGAGAGATAACGGGAAGGGGTAGAGAAGCAGATGGTCTCTTCTCCTGTGTGCCTTGACCAGGAATTGAACTCTGGACTTCCACACAGTGGGCCATCACTCTACTGCTGAGCCAACTGGCCAAATGTAGGGAATCACCCATTTAACATTGAACCCTCTATGACAGGGATCCCCAAACTTTTTACACAGGGGGCCGGTTCACTGTCCCTCAGACCATTGTAGAGCCAGACTATAAAAAAAAACTAGGAACAAATCCCTATGCACACTGCACATATTTTATTTTAAAGTAAAAAAAAAAAAAAAAAAAAAAAAAAAAAAAAAAAAAAAAAAAACGGGAACAAATACAATATTTAAAATAAAGAACAGGTAAATTTAAATCAATAAACTGACCAGTATTTCAATGGGAACTATGCTTCCTTCATTCACTGACCACCAATGAAAGAGGTGTCCCTTCTGGAAGTGCAGAGGGGGCCAGATAAATGGCCTCAGGGGGCCGCATGCGGCCTGCAGGGCCATAGTTTGGGGACCCCTGCTCTATGACTTGGATTGGGGAACTTTAGTTAAAAGCCCTGAGTGAATGTCTCTTGGATGCAAACACCAACAAAGTGTGAGTGGGTGACCTTTGTGCAGACAGAAAGGAATGCATGTCAAAGGGCCTTAGAAAATTAGCCTAGAGGTTCTGGATTGCCCTTTCCTTTGTGCTTGTTAATTAGCAAAAGAAAATAATGTTCTGATCAAATTAGCCCTTTCTCCATGTCAGCAAAGTGGCCATTAATCATTCTTCCCCTTGTCACCTGATCTCCCTCCCTTGTAATCCTGTTCCCTCTGTTCTGCTTCTGATAATAAAAGCTGAGGGAGAAGGAGATTCAGGAGGTCTCTCTTTGCCTCCCTTGGCAGACCCCCTCTCTCTTCCTCTTGACAAAAGTTTGTGTCTTGAATAGGTTTTTTCCACGCAACACCCATAGTTCCCAGAGGGCTGGAGTACTACAGCCAAAGTATGTTTTTAATGCATTCATTTAAAAAAAAATAAGGAAAGGGCAGAAACCATAAACAGGCAGCCCACAGATGATTTGAACTGCTGGGTTTTTTTTTCAGTTTTTAAATTAGTTGCTAACAGTTAAAAATCAAGGTTTTTGTTTTGTTTTTTAAAGCCAGATTTCCAGCTACTGTGAGAATGGGAATATCCAGGAGCTTGGGGCTCATCTCCCTTAGCAGTAGTTGGCTCAGCTGCGTATTGGCTATAAACTTAGACTGGGCATGATCTCTCCAGATCACCATCACTCCCAGTCATTCCTGCATAATCCATCTTTGATTAATTCCCTGCCCCTTGTAGGCATATGTTTCTGATCTAGGTGTCATGTACATCATTGTGGCTAGTCTATCTGAGCAGGAGAATAAATCAGTCCACAAGTTTGGTAGGTAAGCAAAAAATGGGTAATTCCCAAGGCAGTTTAGAACAATTAAAATTGTTGAATTGATGTCAACATTTAGAATTAGAACACAAACTTTTGGTAAGTTTAAACTCAACTAGGTATTGATGATGATTTATAAAGCCAGTAGCCACCATCGTGGCGATTCACATGCAGGTTCTCATAGGATTTGAACAGTCGTTAAAGAAACAACAGAGCCAAGAACTGGTGGGCCATTAGCTTTAATCCTAGCTTGCACCCAGTGGGCAAGTAAAAACACATACTGGGCTCCAAACCCCACTCATTCAGTGCTGTGTGGCCAGTAGCCACGGCCACCATTATAGCCGCCTGGCCCATGCAAGTTCACATTGGATTCGGACAGTCACTAAAGAAGCAACAGAGCCAAAAACTGGTGGCCCATCATCTTTAATCCTAGCTTGCACCCAGTGGGCAAGTAAAAACACATACTGGGCTCTAAAACCCACTCACATTCAGTGTTCATGAAGCTATTGACTTATCCGAGTTTCCTAGGATCAAAGGTTTCTAGCTCACCAGATTTATTCTCCTTTGTTCCCCATCTCCTTCCTTCTCCCTGCACAAACTCTGCACAAACTGGCTTCTCACTCAACACTCCGCCATCTTGGCTGCTTCTCCTGGCCTCCTCCATGTAGCCTTTCTCTGCTCTCCTCTCTGCTCTCTCCTCTAATATTAATCTCAGGAACCAAGAGAGCAAGCTCCCATTCTGCCCCTATTTTATAGTGCAGAAATTCAAACCTTTAATCCAATATACAAAATAGGGAAGTCTGGTACAAAGTCACTTATCTGGGGCATAATGGGATTGTACCACCCCACATCAAAAAGGGTGGGAAAGGCTTAGCCCTAATACCAAGCCCTAGGCTACAAGGATCCTGCCTGCCCACAGCCCGCCCCCCAACACACATTAATATCACCTGGGCGACCGGCTTCCATGTTGGCAGTGCCATCTTTAACAAAGTGAGCATAATATATTTTATCTGCCCAACAAGTGCTCACAAAGCCACTGACTTAGCCGAGTTTCCTAGAATCAAAGGTTTCTAGCTCCCTAGCCTCATTCTCCTCTGTTTCCCATCTCCTTCTCTCTGCACAAATTCTGCACTAACTCTGGCTTCTCTTTCAGCACTCTGCCATCTTGACTGCTTCTCCTGGCCTCCTTCACGTGGCCTTTCTCTGCTTTCCTACAGCATGGGCTTCTCCTAGAGCGTAATCACTCTTCTTTCGGAACCATGTGATCCCTCTTCCTTTTAAAACCTTTTTGCAGGAAAGCCTTCCCCAATGCACATTAACATAACCACGCCCATCCTAAGCAATCACCTGGGCAATGGGCTTTCACGTGGGCAGCTCTATCTTTAGCAAAGTGAGCATAATATATTTTATCTGCCCAACAATGATTTTCAGGGTAAAAAACTTAGATAATCTGCAAATTTAATTTTTTGTGCATTTCAGAAGTATCGATTTTCAAGAGAAATTAATTTTTTCTTTTCTCTTAGTACAGAAAATATATTGAGTTTTTGAAGTAGTTCATTCATAATATATGTGGAAAGCTAATTTACACATTACTTTGCAAGATAATCATGTATGTTCAAAGTTGAGCAAACATGGTATATATCAAAAGGGATTTTTTTTTTTCTTAAATCTTATGTCTCCAAAGAGGAGGGACCAATTTTGAAAATCACATTAGAGCTTTTTAAATGTTTGATTTATAATCCCCAAGAAAAATAAGAATTATATTATTACCCTCTGATACATGAAAATTTTCTTCAAAGAACATGAAAGCACATTAATTCTTTAGAGTACATTTGCACAAAATTAATAATTCATTCTGTTAGTACTTATGTAGTGAGAAAACGAATTTAGAACAGTATAGTCTAAAATTTGGCATTACGTAATCAATTCACAGGTTACAAAATGCTTTCATACCAACATTTTTATTCTACATAAGACAGCTTTGTGATTTCAATAGGAACTCCCTTTTTGGACTCTCAAGATCAGATGACTGGTAAGAGGTACAGGTGCTTTTGCTCTCACACTTTTATTAGTACACCACTTGATAATGAATCATACTGAACTGAATAATATGGCTCCTTTTGTTTTTCTGTTGCATATAGTAGATACCTCAGATGAAGTGTTTGTCTTCTAATCCATGGATTCTTTTCATTTTCCTTTGTCATGGCTATTTTTAATTATTTGGGTGTTGGGCAAATAATTTTTTAAAATTTGTGTTATTTGATTTTGCTCATTTTTATTGTTAAAAATGGCACTGCCTACGTGAAGGATGCTGCCCAGGTGATAGTGCTAATTACATTCCTGCTGGGGGAGGGGCTTTGTTATGCTAATATGTGCTGGAAGAGGGGTTGCGTGCCAAAAAGTTTTAAGAAGAAGAAGAAGGAAAAATGAGGAGGAAAGAGGCCAGGTTTTAGCAGAGAAGTAGCCAAGATGGTGGGGTGCTGAAGGAGAAGCCAGTTTGTGCAGAGTTTGTGCAGAGAGAAGGAGATGGGAATCAGAGGGGACTGAGCTAGTGGGGCCTTTGATTCTAGGAAAACCCGGATGTGTCAGTAGCTTTGTGAGCGCTGAATGAGTGGGTTTTGCAGCCCTCTGTGTGTTTGTGTTTACTCGCCGGCCGGGTGCAAGGCTAGAATAAAAGGTATGGCCCACCAGTTTTTGGCTCCACTGTTTCTCTACAGCCTGTTCGAATCTAATGTGAATGTGTATGTGCCTGGTGGCTGTGATGGCTGCAGCTACTGGCTTTACATTGGGGATGAGTAATTTTAATTATTGTCATTTTTTAAGATTGAGCTTTTATCTCTGGAATCCTTTACCTGCCTATGGTCAACTTCTCATTTATATTAGTGTCTCCTCACATTTCAGTTAGAAAGGCACATTAGTCAGAGGGGTTGGGTGTAAAGGGGCTATTTAAAAAAAGTTGAAGAAATTAAGACGTACACATTAGTAGTTACAGAATAGTCACAGAGATGTAGATTACAGCAGAGAAAATATCGTCAGTAATATCATAACTGTATGGGGCCAGGTGGGTACTTGAAACCCTGAGGGACCAATCTGTAGAATTTATGATTTTCTAATCACTATGTTGTATATCTGAAATACAGAATAATATTGAATGTAAACTGTAATTGAACAATTAAAAAATAATATAAAAAAGATATTGCTGTTAGAAATTTTTTTCTCCTCTGGTGAGTTTTTTTATTTAATTTTTAATTTTTTCTTTTGGAAGCCTAGTGGAAAGGTTGTGGGGAGAGAGGAAACAGTGACATGAAGGAAGTAGTTCTTCAGGGTTACTCAAGGAAAATGTGAAAATGTATGGAAATGAGTCTCCTTGTGAAGTGTTAGAAGGATTGGTCTGACAGAAATGTGTCTGATCTGTGAGTTTATGTAGACATGTTACTTGGGATAATCTTTTTTTTTAATTCTGTTAATATATACATAAAATACTGTTTATCATTTTAACCATTTTTAAGTATGTAATTTGTGGTATTAAAATACATTCATCGAGGCCCTGGCTGGTTGGCTCAGCGGTAGAGCGTCGGCCTGGCGTGCGGTGGACCCGGGTTTGATTCCAGGCCAGGGCACATAGGAGAAGTGCCCATTTTCTTCTCCACCCCCCCTCCTTCCTCTCTGTCTCTCTCTTCCCCTCCCGCAGCCAAGGCTCCATTGGAGCAACGATGGCCCGGGCACTGGGGATGGCTCCTTGGCCTCTGCCCCAGGCACTAGAGTGGCTCTGATCGCGGCAGAGCAACACCCCGGAGGGGCAGAGCATCGCCCCCTGGTGGGCAGAGCGTCGCCCCTGGTGGGCGTGCCGGGTAGATCCCGGTTGGGCGCATGCGGGAGTCTGTCTGACTGTCTCTCCCCGTTTCCAGCTTCAGAAAAATACAAAAAAATAAAAATAATAAAAAAAATAAAATACATTCATCGAGATGACGTCAGAGAAATGGCATGGTAGGAAGCGATACCGATAAATCTCCCCAAAAACTCAACTAGATCTTCAACCAGAAACAGAAAAACCTATCCTTGGATACTTCAGATGTTTCGCACACCCGAAAGTATGGTTGAGCGAAAGATTGGCTAGATACATGGTCAAACCCCAGGGGAAATAGGGAGTAAGAAATGCTCCGCCTTCCTCGCTAACCAAAACAGGGCTGCTTTCACTGAGAACTGAGAATATAGAAACTAAGGCGGGCAAAGGGAGGAATAGATCCAGGCCGCGGTACAAACGGCCGAACCAGGCTGTGGCACAGAGATCCAAACCGAAGAAAAACCCGGGCAATTCAAGCTAACATGCGCGCCAAACCCAGACAAAGAAAGACAAGTGGGGCAGCCATTTTCCCTATCTCCTGGTGGGTGCGCGTGGATAGTAGGCGAGAGATTCCTAAGAACACCTCAGAGGTGGGCGCCTCCCATGCTAACCCACAGAGAGGCAGAGTCAGAGGCTTTGTGTGGGCCAAAAGCGGAATCTCCGAGGAGCCCCAGCGCCCTGAGGGGTCCGCGCACAGGGAGGGCGCTGGAGCCAATTCCAACGCTGGAACTTTTCTGTGCGGGTGGAGGGCTTTCTCGGAGTGAGAGGCGGCCAGCCTGATATCCTGGTCAGTGCGCACGGAGAGTGGGCAGGAGATTCCTCCGATCACCTCAGGGGTGGGCGCCCGTGTTATCCCACAGAGAGGCAGAGTCAGGGGCCTGTGTGTGGGCCAAAAGCAGAAT
>NW_027095844.1:0-882 GCF_036850995.1 Saccopteryx leptura | reverse complement strand
TCTTTAAAAAATATTAACCAGATCACCTGACCAAAGGAGAGAGTGGTGATCTAGGACGATGAGGCTCAAGTTCAAAACCCCGAGGTCTCTGGCTTGAGCACTGGAGCACCGGCTTGAGTGGGGGCTCACCACCTCAGCGCGGGCATGCTGAGTGCGAGGTCATCAGTGTGATCCCAAGGTTGCTGGTGAACAAGGGGTCACTACTGGGCTTAACCTCTCCCCTGACCCCCTCAAGTCATGTATGAGAAGCAATCAATAAACAACTAAAGTGAAACAACTACCAGGTGATGCTTCTCATCTATCTCTTCCCCTCACTCCTCTCTCTTCTTGTCTCTCTCTCTCTTTATATATTTATATATACACCAGATCATGTCATTCTCATGCTTAAAATCATTGTTCCGAGAGTGCTGTCAACTCACCCTCCCCTACACTCCTGCCTGTCCCGCTCTCCCTGCCCTGGGGCTCTTGTCTTTGGTGCTGACTTCCCCAGTGCTGAATGTGGGCAGCTCTGTCTAAATGCTAAGTCTGAGCATAAATAGTACAAGAACTTGGGGAGCCCTTCCCTGAACCTGCTGGAGAGTCACCCTGCAGAGGCCCCAACACAAACCTGTGGGGTAAAATGTGGCAATAGGTCACAGAGGTATGACAGGTCACAGAGGTAGGACGGGTCACAAAGGTAAGTCAGGTCACAGAGGTAAAGTAGGGACAGCCCTGGGTCAGCCAGGTTGGACAAGGTACCAGGTGTTCTCAGCAGTGGGAAGGGGCAGGAGAAGGGGTCAAAGATGCTGTAGGAAGGACTCAACCCTTGTCCTGTCTTTGAGGCTGGAGGAAGGGAATGTGAGCCAAGGGATGCAAGTGGCCTCTGAAGCCAGGAATGGCTTC
>NW_027095843.1:0-8260 GCF_036850995.1 Saccopteryx leptura | reverse complement strand
GTATGATGTTGGCTGTGGGTTTCTCATAGATGGCTTTTATCATGTTGAGGTATGTTTCCTGTATTCCCCACTTTGCTGATAGTTTTGATCATGAATGGGTCCTGCATTTTATCAAATGCTTTTTCTGCATTTATTGAAATTATCATATGGTTTTTCTCTTTTTTGTTTATGTGAAGAATCACATTGATTGATTTAAAAATATTGTACCAGCCTTGATTCCCCAGAATAAATCTCACTTGATCATGGTGCATGATTTTTCGATATGTTGCTGGATCCGGTTTGCTAATATTTTGTTGAATATTTTAGCATCTATATTCATCAGAGATATTGGCCTATAATTTTCTTTCTTTGTGTTGTCTTTGCCTCGTTTAGGAATCAGAATTATGCTCGCCTCATAAAAGGAGCTTGGAAGTCTTCGTTCCTCTTGAATTATTTGAAATAGTTTGAGAAGGATTGGAGTTAGTTCTTCTTTGAATATTTGGTAGAATTCCATTGTGAAGCCATTGGGCCCTGGACTTTTCTTTGTTGGAAGTTTTTTGATAACTGTTTTGATCTCCTTTGTTTTAATCGGTATGTTTAGGTTTTCTGATTCTTCCAGATTGATTTTTGGAGGATTGTATATTTCAAGGAATTTGTCCATTTCATCTAGGTTGTCAAGTTTTTTGGCATACAGTTCTTCATAATATTTTCTTACAATATTTTGTATTTCTGTTGTGTCAGGTGTTATTTCTCCTCTCTCATTTCTAATTTTATTTGAGTCCTCTCTCTCTTTTTCTTGGTGAGTCTAGTTAAAGGTTCATCAATCTTTTTTACCTTTTCAAAGAACCAGCTCCTAGTTCCATTGATCTTCTGTATTGTTTCTTTAGCCTCTGTGTCATTTATTTTCTTCTCTGATCTTTATTATTTTCTTCCTTCTACTACATTTGGGCTTTTCTTGCTGTTCCCTCTCAGCACTGCTTTTGATGTGTCAAATAAATTTTGAGTTGTTTTATGCTCATTGTCGTTTTTAGGAATTTTTTAATTTCTTCTTTGATCTAATTCTTAATCCATTCATTATTTAACAACCTGCTATTTAGTTTCCATGTGTTTGATAATTTTTTAGCTTTTCTGTTGTGATTCATTTCTATTTTCATGCCGTTGAGATCAGAGAAAGTGCTTGATACGACTTCAGTCTTCTTAAATTTGTTGAGAGCACTTTTGTGCCCTAACATGTGGTCTATCCTAGAGAATGTACCATGAGAACTTGAAAAGAATGTATATTCTGCTGCTTTAGGGTGAAGGTTCTGAAGATATCTATTAAATCGTGTTGATCTAGTGTATCCAATAATTCTGGTTTTCTTTGTTAATTTTCTTTCTTGAGGATCTATCTAGTGATGTTAGTGGGGTATTGAAATCCCCTACTATTATAGTATTGCTGTTGATGTCGGCCTTTAAATCCATCAAAGTCTGCTTTATATATTTGGGTGCTCCTATAGTAGGTGCATAGATATTTATAATAGTTATATCTTCCTGCTGGATTACTCCCTTTATCATTATGTAGTGGCCTTCTTTATCTCTTACTATATCCTTTGTTTTAAAGTCCAATTTGTTTGATATAAGTATTGCTACCCCAGCTTTTTTTTTTCATTTCCATTTGCATGAAACATTGTTTTTCATCTTTTTACCTTCAATCTTTCTGTGTCTTTTGTTCTAAGGTATGTCTCTTGTAGACAACATAAGTATGGGTCCTGTTTTCTTATCCATGCAGCTACCCTATGTCTTTTGATTGGATCATTTAATTTATTTACATTTAAGGTTATTATTGATATGTAGTTGTTTATTGTCATTTTCTTCTTTAAAGGTGTATTCCTTTTTTTGCTATATTCTTTTCCCACTTTGATCTGTTTATAACAGGCCCCTTAACATTTCCTGCAGCATTGGTTTGGTTGTAATGAATTCCTTGAATTGTTTTTTGTCTGGGAATCTTTTTATTTCTCCTTTGATTTTAAATGGTATCCTTGCTGGATAAAGTAGTCTTGGTTGTAGGTTCTTGTTCTGCATTACTTTGAATATTTCTTTCCATTCCCTTCTGGCCTCAAGTATTTCTGTTGAGAAGTCAGATGTCATCCTTATGGGGGCTCTTTGTCGGTGATAACTTTTTTTTCTCTTGCAGCTTTTAATATTTTCTCTTTATAACTTAGCTTTGGTATTTTAATTATGATGTGTCTTGGTGTAGGTTTCTTTGGGTTTTTCTTTAATGGAGTCCTCTGTGCTTTTTTGATTTGTGAGAGTTTCTCTTGCATTAATTTAGGGAAGTTTTCAGCTATGATATGATTGAACAAAGTCTCTATCCCTTGTTCTTTTTCTTCTTCTTCAGGAACCCCTATGATGCAGCTGTTATTTCTCTTCATGTGGTCATAGAGCTCTCTAAGAGTTTCCTCTGACTTTTTGAGTCTCTTTTCTCTTTCCTTCTCTGCTTTCATGCCTTCATTCCAGTTGTCCTCTAACTCGCTGATTCGATCCTCTGCTCTATATATCCTGTTTTTAATTTTTTCCATCTGTTCTTTATTTCTGATATTGTATTTGTCATCTCCGACTGATTCTTTTTTATACTTGGTATTTCTTTATTTGGTTTTCATACTGACCATGCATTGTTGTTCTAAGATCCCTAAGCATCCTTACATTCATTATTTTGAACTCCGCAACTGGAAGTTTGATTATTTCCATATCACTCAGTTCATCTCTTGAAGGTGTCTCTTGTGGTTTCATTTGGATTGCACTCCTTTGTCTTCTCATTGTCTGTTTTTGGGTGTTTTATTTGTAGAGCTGGTTGAGTCTAGGCTTGATGTTGTCTACCTCCAGTTTTCAGTTGTGTTATTTCTAGGTCTTCTTGGGTTGGTATCAGCTGTTATCTGTAATCCACTTTCAGATTTGGGCAGCTTTGAAGTCTTGATTTGTTTGTTTTCTTAACAGGTGATAGTTGTGTTTGCTGATCTCAACAGGGGGCTTCCTTGAAACTCTATCCAGGAATGCGATGGCTGTAACCTGAGACTGTGAAGGCCTCTTTAGCCAGCTAATCTCACTGGGGGCAGAGTGTTTTCTCAGCTTCAGTAGGGGAAGGTGTATCTCAGATCTTCATGGAGACCTGAGTTACTGTCCCTCCTCCCCACTTCTTGTTTTCAGTTCTGTCTTGTTGTGCTGATTGGAGCTGGAGATATGTCCGGTGATCTCTGATCTGGAAGCACTTCAGCTCTGTTTTGTGAAAGGTTCAGTCCATCCCCCAGCTATGGCCGCCTCCAGCACGGATGAGTCTGCTTCTTTAGTTTGTTTCCTGCATTCTTTAGCCCCTCACAGTCTGTTCCTCTCCCTGTTCTTTCCACTTGGGAGATAAGCTGGTCCTTTCAATGCACCTCGCTCCCTGGTCACCAGGCAAGTGGCTGTGAGCAGTAGTTTCTGCTCTTTTCCCTCTGAGATCCTCTCGAGGCTCTCAGCCTCAGCCCCCTCCATTCCGGTAAGCAGAGGAGGTTCAGGCGCTCTCTACCAGGATTCTTGTAGTTTCTTCTTTGCTCCTTGGTTTTTGAGAGCTGTTCTTGCAGTTCAGGGTTGGTTTTTCATGCTGATTTTTCCTAAATTGATTTGTATTCCTGTTTGGTGGTGAGAGCTGAGAATCTGTGCATCCACCTATTCCACTGCCATCTTTTTCCTCTTAACAGCTTTTTTATTATAAGAAATGTAATTTTATTGCAGACGTGCAAGAAAAATTATCTCAAATACAACACCAACAAATTTTTATACAGATATATTTATTGTTAATATTAGGACATTTTCTTTCCATATTCATTGTGTACCTATTATATTACTCTATGTATATATACTCAGGTATATTCTGTGTGTGTACATCTGTGTGCAAAGATTTGCATTGCACATGAGCATATCTCTCTGTTTCTACAGTGTCTGTCATTTGTGGATATCTGTGTATGTATGCAAATGACTATTTTTTTAATTTTTATTTATTCATTTTAGAAAGGACAGAGAGAGAGAGAGACAGGGGGGAGGAGCTGGAAGCATCAACTCCCATATGTGCCTTGACCAGGCATGCCCAGGGTTTTGAACAGGCGACCTCAGCATTTCCAGGTTGACACTTTCTCCGCTGCGCCACCACAGGTCAGACCGCAAATGATTTGTTATTCATTTTTCAGGAAACACTTATTGTATTTCTATTTATGCCAGGCACTGTACTCGGCACTGTTTGCCTATAGTGAATGAGACAGACTCAATTTCTGTCTTTTTGAATACCACAATGTCATGGGGTAGACAGAAAGAAAGAAATATACATAAATAAAATAATTGAAAGTTTAACAAGCACTGAATTTGGTAGTGCAATATCCTTGGTGTCATTTATAATTTATTGTGGTGAGGTTCAGTATATCAGTTTCTCAGAAGGCACAGCTGAGACATAAGTCTCGGTTTTTCAGCAATGTGTGTTCTCTGGTATAAAACTGAGAAAATAGGCCCTGGCCGGTTGGCTCAACGGTAGAGCGTCGGCCTAGCGTGCGGAGGACCCGGGTTCGATTCCCAGCCAGGGCACACAGGAGAAGCGCCCATTTGCTTCTCCACCCCTCCGCCGCGCTTTCCTCTCTGTCTCTCTCTTCCCCTCCCGCAGCCAAGGCTCCATTGGAGCAAAGATGGCCCGGGCGCTGGGGATGGCTCCTTGGCCTCTGCCCCAGGCGCTAGAGTGGCTCTGGTCGCAATATGGCGACGCCCAGGATGGGCAGAGCATCGCCCCCTGGTGGGCAGAGCGCCGCCTCATGGTGGGCGTGCCGGGTGGATCCCGGTCGGGCGCATGCGGGAGTCTGTCTGACTGTCTCTCCCTGTTTCCAGCTTCAGAAAAATGAAAAAAAAAATAAATAAAATAAAATAAAATAAAATAAATAAAATAAAATAAAACTGAGAAAATATAGAAGTTATGAAACAAAGACCCTGGGAGGTCTTCTGTGAGCAAAAAACCTAGCTTTGATGTGGTGACCAATGCTCAGATAAATTCTGATGTCCAAAGCTTAGGAGGTCTCTCAGTCTAGACTGCTGCCATGGCACAAGAGAAATTGCATGTTAGAAAAGGGTTCACTTTGTGCTAAACAATTAGAAATATTGTTTATGTCCCTGAATTTCAAGAGCAATAAAAAGTCTTCTGGTGTTGTCACCACAGCAGACTAAATAATCATTTTATTTTATAATTACCTCTGATTTTCTCTAGTAAATTTTTTTCCCAAAAGACAATGTCTTGCTCTCACCAGAAAGCTCACTATATAAAGCATCACACCCATACACTAATGTCATAGATTTGCTCCTGGGTCAAGGCACATACAGAAACAGATTAATGTTTTTTACTTTCTCTCTGTCTTTTCCCCCCTTTATCCTGCCTCTAATATGAATAAATAAATAAAAGAAAAAATGACAATTGCTTTTTTCTTGTTGTTTTTGCAGCTTAAATTACATAGAAAAATGAATTATATTTTTCAAAATCTCACCCCAAAAGGAAATAAATGGTAAGGTTGTAAAATACCATATTTTCCCATGTATAAGAAGCCTCCCTGTATAAGATGCATCTTTTATTTTGGCGCACAAATTTTGAGAAGATGATAACAGATGCGAATAAACAGAAAATGCAAGTAAAAATGACTACAACCAAGCATAAGACGCACCCAGTTTTCTAAATACACATTTTTCAAAAAAGATTACTCTTATACATGGGGAAGTATGGTGTACACCCTCCAAATGTGTCTGTGAAAACTATAAACCATTGTTAAGGGAAAACAAAAAAGATATTATGAGATGGAAGAATATTCCTTGTTCTTGGTTAGGTAGAATAAATATAATCAAGATGGCCATATTACCCAAGGCAATATACAAATTTAATGCAATTCCCATCAAAATTCCAATGACATTTTTTAAAGAAATGGAGCAAAAAATAATTAGATTTATATGGAACTATAAAAAGCCCCAAATAGCCAAAGCAATCCTAAAGAAAAGGAATGAAGCTGGGGGCATTACAATACCTGACTTCAAACTATATTATAGGGCCACGACAATCAAAACAGCATGGTAATGTCAGAGAAATAGACACTCAGACCTATGGAACAGAATAGAAAGCCCAGAAATAAAACCACATATATATTGTCAAATAATTTCTGATAAAGGGGCCAAGAACACACAATGGAGAAAAGAAAGCCTCTTCAACAAATGGTGCTGGGAAAACTGGAAAGCCACATGCAAAAGAATGAAGCTGGACTACAGTTTGTCCCCCTGTACTAAAATTAACTCAAAATGGATCAAAGATCTAAACATAAGACCAGAAACAATAAAGTGCATAGAAGAAGACATAGGTACTAAACTCATGGACCTGGGCTTTAAAGAGTATTTTATGAATTTGACTCCACAGGCAAGAGAAGTGAACACAAAAATTAATGAATGGGACTACATCAGACTAAGAAGATTTTGCTCAGCAAGGGAAACTGATAACAAGATAAAAAAACAGCCAACTAATTGCGAAATAATATCTTTAAACATCTGCTGAGATAAGGGCCTAATATCCAAAATATACAAAGAACTCATAAAACTCAACAACAAACAAACAAACAATCCAATAAAAAAATGGGAAGAGGACATGAACAGACACTTCTCCCAGGAAGAAATACAAATGGCCAACAGATATATAAAAAGATGCTCATATTCGTTAGTTATTAGAGAAATGCAAATCAAAACTGCAATGAGATACCAACTCACACCTGTTAGATTAGCTATTATTAGCAAGACATGTAATAGCAAATGTTGGAGAGGCTGTGGAGAAAAAGGAACCCTCATCGACTGTTGGTGGAAATGTAAAGTAGTACAAACATTATGGAAGAAAGTATGGTGTTTCCTCAAAAAACTGAAAATAGAACTACCTTATGACCCAGCAATCCCTCTACTGTGTATATACCCCAAAACCTCAGAAACATTGATACATAAAGACACATGCAGCCCCATGTTCATTGCAGCATTGTTCACAGTGGCCAGGACATGGAAACAACCAAAAAGTCCGTCAATAGATGACTGGATAAAGAAGATGTGGCACATATACACTATGGAATACTACTCAGCCATAAGAAATGATGACATCAGATCATTTGTAGCAAAATGGTGGGATCTTGACAACATTATACGGAGTGAAATAAGTAAATCAGAACAAACCAGGAACTGCATTATTCCATACGTAGATGGGACATAAAAGTGAGCCTAAGAGATATTTATAAGAGTGTGGTGGTTACGGGGGGAGGGGGGAGAGGGAGAAGGAAGGGTGAAGGGGAGGGTCACAAAGAGAACTAGATAGAAGGTGACAGAGGACAATCTGACTTTGGGTGATGGGTATGAAACATAATTGAATGACAAGAAAACCTGGACATGTTATCTTTGAATATATGTATCTTGATTTACTGATGTCACCTCATTAAAAAAGAAAAAAAAAGAAACCCATCCAGTGTACACAAGGAGTAGCGGGATAAATCTTAGAAAGACTCTTATTATCCATAAAGATTTTCCTAAAGAAGCTAAATTCAGAAATTTGAGGCATGACACCAGGGAAAAAAAATAAAGTTTGTAGAGATTAGCAAATCCTACCTTTTTAAAAAGAATTTAGTGAGAGGACAGGAGGTGGAGGCAGACTGCTGCATGTACCCTGACCAAAATCCACACAGCATGACCAATAGGGGGTAATGCTCTACAAATACAGGGCTTCTGCTCCATTGCAACTGCACTAATTTATTAGTGCCTCAGGCAGAAGCTGAGGAGCCATCCTGAGTGCCTGTGGACAACTCATTTCAATCAAGCAGATGGGAAGAAGAAAGAGAGTATTGAGAGGGGGAGGTGTGGAGAAGAAGAAGGGCGCGTCTCCTTTATTCTCTCACCCAGAATTGAAACAAAGATCCATATGTTGGGTTCTACCCACTGCACTAACCAGCCAGGGTCACCATTTGCATTTATGAGCAAGTATACCATTGTAATAAGCATAGATTTGTTGAATGTGCCCCGAAATCAATGTCACTCAGTGTGCCAGTTATCATGCTTAAGTTTTGATGATTATACAAAAATAAAACCCAAAATCAAAAACCAAAATTTCTGACCAGTTTTATGTATAAATCTCTAATAACAGATTCCATTACTTCAAAGCTCAAATTTTGAGAGTCCCATTCATGTCTATTACATTAATTTCTTTTAACTGTCATTTCACTAAAAAGTATAATTA
>NW_027095842.1:0-9721 GCF_036850995.1 Saccopteryx leptura | reverse complement strand
TAAATATTCTACAGGTCTGGATGTTGCTTAAGTTGACAAGGGAGACCAGAAGGAGGGGGAAGGCTCCCTGCCCTCAGTAAACGTCTCCACGGAGGGGCCTGCCCCTCCCTCCATGGAAAGAGAGCCACTCTACAGAAGGGAGGGCCCCCTCACTCGGAAGGTCACCAAATCAAAGGAGGGAGACCCTCTGCAGGGAGTTATCCCCTTTCCTGGGGAGGAAGCTCCTGTCTAAAGCGAGGCTACAGTTCCTTTCCAGGGACTGATCCCGCCACAGGGAGGTGTCCTGCCCTGGACTTCCACGCCCGGCTCTGTCCTCGCCCCGCGCCAGTCCCCGCCCCTCGCTGTCTACCCTGCCCGCGGCGCCCCACCTGCCTCTTCATCGCATCCCGTCCACCTTGCCCCTGCCCGCGTAGTTCCGTGCCAGGGGCCCTACTTCTCGCTGTCCACGCCCCTTGCAGCCCACGCCATTCCGCCCGCCAGCACCACGCCATGCCCGCATCCTGCCCCACACCGTTGTGCCTCAGGCCTTGCGCGCCCTCGCTGCCCCACCCACCCCTCGTTGTCCCCGCCCCTCGTACAGCGCATCCCCGCCGCCCCGCACCGCATTGTCTCCCCTGCTCCGTGTACAGCCGGAGCCCTGCCCCACGCATTGCGCCCAGCCAAGAGCCCTGCCCCGCACTGTCCATGCCCCTCGCAGTCCATGGCTCACGTAGTTTCCGCCCCATGCCATGCCTAAAACAGAAGCGTGCAAAGAAATTCAAAGTGAAGAAATGGGAACAGACACATCCGTGATGCAGAAGTAGGTTGACAGTTTCTGGCTTCATGCACCCAGATAGCAGCAGAGGAGATAACTTTCTGGTGACTCTTACCTAGCTGTTATTCTCAAGATGCCCACGAGGTGGCAGCAGAGAAGCAGCGCTTGGAACACATTTACCAGAGACCATACAGTGTGTTCTGTGAAGCAAGTTGCAACAAACTGCAAACCTTTGAAATGATAGAAAGCATGTTTCTTGTCATTACACTTAATCTATAAATCAGTAATAGAAATTAACTAGAAAACCCTTACTTTTTTAAGTTAAGAAATTCACTCTAAATAACCCCCCCTCAAAATCACAATTCAAGTTACAAAATACTTTAAAATTAATGAAAACAAAAGCTACATAAGAAAACCTATGGCAAAATGTAGTGATGAATACATTTTAGGGGGAAAAACCTTACAATACACAGCCTTTCCACCCATACTAGGAACCAGGATAGTAAATTAAATCCAGAGAAAGTAAAAGAGAAAAATGTTCACAGAGACATCTGAAGAGTGTATACCATATTTCCCCATGCATAAGACATCCGTTTTGAAAAATTTGGGGTCTACAAACTGGATGCGTCTTATACAGTGGTTGTAGCTTTTAACTTGCATTTCCCGCTTATTCACATTTGTTATCTTTTTCTCAAACTTTGGACCCCCAAATTAAGGTGCATCTTATACAGGGAGGCATCTTATACATGGGGAAATACGGTACTTTACAACCTTACCAGTTTTTTTCCCTCTTGGGGTGAGATTTTGAAAAACATAATTTATTCCTCTATAAAATTTAAGCTTCAACAACAAAAAAAGCCATTATCATTTTTTTCTATTTTTTAAATTTTAATCCAGGGGTCCCCAAACTTTTTACACAGAGGGCCAGTTCACTGTCCCTCAGACCCATTGGAGGGCCGCCACATACAGTGCTCCTCTCACTGACCACCAATGAAAGAGGTGGCCCTTCCGGAAGTGCGGTGGGGGGCTGGATAAATGGCCTCAGGGGGCTGCATGCAGCCCATGGGCCGTAGTTTGGGGATGCCTGTTTTAATTATTAATGTTAGAGAGAGGTGGGGGGGGAGGCAGACAGACAGTAAGAAACATCGATCTGTTTCTGTATGTGCCCTGACCCAGGATCAAACCTATGACATTAGTGTATGGGTGTGATGCTCTAACCTACTGAGCTCTCTGGTGAGAGCAAGCCATTGTCTTTTGGGGGGGGCTGTAATAGAGAAAAGATGAGGTAATTAAAAAATAACCTATCTGCTGTGGTGACAACACCAGAAGTCTTTTCTTTGCTCTTGACAGTCAGGGGCATAAACACTATTTCTAATTGTTCAGCACAAAGTGTCCACTTTCTTTTACATACAGCACATGTACTTTTTTGTGTGTGCTGTGGCAGCAGTCCAGACTGAGAGACCTCCTAAGCTCTGGGCATCCAGAAGTTATCTGAGCCTGGGTCACCACTTACAAGCTAGGTTCTTTTGGTCACAGAACACCTCCCAGGGTATTTGTTTCATCACTTGTAAATTTTCTCAGTTTTATGGCTGAGAACACGCATTGCTAAAGGACTGAGACTTATGTCTCAGCTCTGCCTTCTGAGAAACTGAGATATTGGACCTTGCCACGATCAATCAAAACTGGGACCAAATGCATTGCACTGCCAAATCCAGTGCTTGTCACAACTTATAATTACTTTATTTATATATAATATTTTTCATTCTGTCTACCCCATGACAGCGTAGTAGTACTCATAGAGACAGAAAGTGAGTCTGTCTCATTCACTATAGACAACCAGTGTTGAGCACAGTGCCTCGACACATAACAGAAGTACTGAAAGGTATTTTCCGCCAAGGAAGAAAGAGGAACGTAGCCACCAAGTGTGGACAAGCAAAAGCTTTATTTAGAGTGCAATCCTGGGCAAGGTTCACTGGTCCAGAGACAGGGGCCAGAGAAGTCAGGCAGCTTCCCATGGGGGGAGGGGTGGTAATTTATAGCATCGGTATGGTGGAGGCGGGTTGATATGACGTGGTGAAATTTCATTGGCTGACAGTCGTTCTTTTTCAAAGTGCTCCTGGGCCCTTTCTTTTGGTGCACATGGGTGTGGGTGGTTCCAGCCAAAGTCCCCGAACTTGGTTCCTCCTGTGACCTTCCCCCATTGCCAACCAGACCTCACATTCTGACCTTTTATGTTAGATAGGGTCACTGCTATTAGTCTGGCTACTTCCTGCTGGTTAGGGGCATCGTGGGGAAGGGAGGTCAGAAGGTGGTGGCTCTGAGGGGAGTCGCGTATATGGGTGTAGCAGCATCTGGTTGACCGTGACTCAGGAAACCTCGCTGATGTGGCCCGGTAAGGATCTAGGAAAAAGAGGAGCAACCATGAGTAATATGCTGATAACTAGAAGAGAACCTAGGATAGGGGCAGCCCAGGTGAGGATGGGTGGCTGCCACCAGGAGTTAAGTGAGTTGTATTGATAGAAGGAGAGATTCTTGTGCAGTTTCTCTTGCAGACGGTTGAGAATATTGATGTTTCCTTCCACCAGGCCAGTCACATTGATAGAGTAACAGCATTGCTCCCTGCTTTAACGCACTCTGAGGACAGGTTCCCTGTGTGAAGAACAGGAGCAACAGGAGGATCTGCAGGGCCCAACCTTTTCATGAGCCAGAGATGGGTGGGGCCCAGTGGTTCCGACTGCCAGCGGTCCTGCATGGGGGCAAGCTTGAGGCGAGAGACATGATACCAAGGTGTTTGCCCCAGGAGCTTGGCTGCAGTGGGAGTAGTCAGTATTACTGTATGGGGTCCTGTCCACCTGGGCTTTAGGGAGCCAGGCTGGAGCTCCCTCAGAAGAACGCTGTCTCCTGGATGGAGGGGGACTGCTGGGTGTGCTTCATCTGGACCCCCTATGGGAGGAAGGGTCCAGGTCCATGTGTTCTCTGTAAAGATGGCAGAGTAAGGATAGAAAGGGGAGGTATATTGCAAGAATAGGGGGGTTGACGGGTAAGTTGTGATTGATTAGAATGGTCTATAATAAACCAGTTCAAAGAGGTTGAGAATAAGAGGAGGGGGGCTCGTGGGGAGCCCGGCACCCATTTCCAGCCCAAAAAGCCAGAGCCAGAGGCAGGAGAGGGCCAGGCCTTCCTGCAAGAAGACCGGGGTTATGCTGTGGGGTCAGGAGCCCTGTAAACCTGGGTGGGGGCCAATGGCTGACAGAGGGTGACCTGACAGGGAAGGGGCTTAAGAACACAGCAGAGAGGGAGGGGCTCCTGGTCGGCAGGGGATGGGGCTTCCTGGAGGGAAGAGACCCAAAGAAGAGGTCTGCAGAGGGACCAGAGAGGGGTCCTGAGAGAGGGGTGCCACCCAGGGTCAGGCAGGAGAGGGAGAGAGAGCTGGGGGTTGGCATAGGAGGAAAGATAGGAGCAGAGCTTTCACTGGCCAAGAGGACCTGTGCCGTATAGCAGGCGGCACAGAGATTAGGACGGGAGCGCAGATACCAGGAGCCCTGAATGGAAGGGATCTCTGACCATTCCCCAGTTCTCTAGCAAGAGTTCTGTAAATTGGTGAGGGTGTTAAAGATGAAAGTCCCTTCAGGAGGCCACCTGTTTCAATTATCCAGTGGACTCTGTGGCCCAGCCACAGTGGAGAAGATGATCAGTTTCTTCTTCTTTAGGGAGAAATAAATGTTTGAGAGATTCTGGATAAAGCATCCCTGGGGTGTTTTTGAGTCAGGTTTAGATTCCTGGGCCCCCATGGCCGCCCTCAGCCTCGGAGTGATCAGAGATGAGGATTGGTGTTCCACAACTCAATCTCTGGCCACAGGACAGTCAGGTAGAGCGGAGTGTCCGGGACGTCTTCACGGCCACACATGCAGTGGGAACAGATAGGAGGTTCCTGAGGCAGCTGCGATTATGGACCGAGAGTCTCGGAGGCAGAAAGAACTGAGGGGAGGCTAAAGGCAGGGGACTTACCGCACCAAGTGCCAAACTGGGTGGGAGGTTGGAGGTTCTGTTCTTCCAGGAAGAAAAGGGGAGAGGAGCAGCCCTCACAAGCTTCAAGCTCCTCTCAGGTTTTGGCACCAAATGTAAGGTATTTTCCACCAAGGAAGAAAGAGGGACGTAGCCACCAAGTGTGGACAAGCAAAAGCTTTATTTAGAGCGAATCCCAGGTGAGGGTCACTGGTCCATGAGACAGGGGCCAGGAAGTCACACAGCTTCCCCCACTGGAGGGTAACTTATAGCGTCGGAATGGTGATGGCGGGTTGATATGACGTGGAGAGATTTCATTAGCTAACAGACAGCCATTCTTTTACAAAGTGTTCCTGGCCTGCATTTTTGGCAGGCATGGGTGTGGGTGGTTCCAGCCAAAGTCACAGGACCTGGTTCCTCATGAGACCTTCCCCCATTGCCAACCTACCTCACAAGTAAATAAGTGTTTATTGGATAAGAGAATACTCATTTGTATATATATACAGATATACACAAATGACAGACAGACACACATGGACACAGAAATATGCTCATGTGCAATGCACATCTATGCACACAGATGTACACACACCCAATCTACCTGGGTACATATAGAGAAATATAATAGGTACACAGAGAATATGGGAAGAAAATGCCACAATATTAACAGTAAATACCTCTGTATGGAAAATTTGTTGTTTTGTTTTTCTTATAATTTTTTCTAGCATTTCTGCAATAAGAATACACTTTTTATAATAAAAAAGCTGTTAAAATTCAATATATTTGTCAAATCAAAGGACATCATATTTTATAATAAATTAAGGAGATTTAAATTAAAAAAGTTAAAAAGACAGAAGTAAAAATAGTAGAATGGGAAGTCATTGAGTTCAGGGACATGAGTTCCTAGCACAGTGCCTGGTATATGATGGGCACTTTCAAAGGCTTTATGAAAGCACAGCAGAAAGAAAAGAAGGAAAACAAGATGAAAAGAAGGGTGACAGAGAAATCTGGGGAGGGAAAGAGGAAGAGAGAAAGAAATAGAGAAAAACAAATCATAGCTAGAGAGAAAAAATATGGTCAAGGAAAGAGAGAGATTCATCAGAATTATACACATTCACATTCTTTGAATCCCAAGTTTATAATAAAAGTTCTCAGCATTTACCAAGCATTCAGAAAATATTTTTAGGGTATTAAAAAATACATGGAACTTACTAGCTCCACAAAGTTGAATTTCCTGGACTCTTGAAATTCTTGGATTTGATAAACGTAATCAAGGAAGGACTCGAATAAACTGTGCCTCTCTTTGTCCACCTGCAGGTCTACCTGTAGAATGATAGCAAATGTCACAAATTGGCACTGTCATTCATGCAAGTCAGCGCTTATGGAATGAACAGAATGCTGGAACTAGAGGAGAGTTTAGGCACCATGGTGTGATCTGATCCCTTTATTTTACAAATAGGGAACACGAAGCCAAGAGACAAAACCGACTACTGCAAGAGTTCTGATTTCTGGTCCTACAAGTAAGAGGCTTGGAAGTTATCATGCCCATCCTCACAGGACAAAAAGACTAAACAAGGTGAAAATAAACTACTCCTCCTGGATCCAACAACTAATTGAAGTCAGAGGGAAAACCAATGTCTCAAAAATTGTATACACATTCGAATATGAGGAATAAGAGCATATCAGAGCAAAAGCCTGTTGCTGCAGCCAACATGAGACTTTATTTAAGAACTCTCCAGTGGGTCCAAGATGGTGGCACATGTGGACGCTGGGCTTGCACCCTCCCAAAACCCATCAGTGTACCCCTTTACTTAGAACAGCAGTTCTCAACCTGTGGGTCGCAACCCCGGCGGGGGTCGAAACGACTAAAACACAGGGGACGCCTAAAGCAATGAGAATACATTCCGAATCATAACTGTAGCAAAATTACAGTTATAAAGTAGCCACCAAAATTATTTTTTGGTTTGGGGTCACTGCAACATGAGGAACTGTATTGCGGGGTCACAGCATTAGAAAGGTTGAGAACCACTGACTTAGAACAATTCCTCCTGAGATACAACTGAGAAACAAACAGCTTCTATACAACAAGTGAGAAAGACAGAAAGAGAGGAAGCAGAGAGAGAGAGAGAGAGAGAGAGAGAGAATGCATAGAGAATGCTGAGGAACCATGAGAGCTCTGCAGGAGGTGAAGGATCAGCTTAGGACCTAAGTGACCAGTGAGCGCCACTGTTTACACCTCCCGGGCATGTGGATAGAAGACAGAATCTCCATCCAGGCTCTATGGCCACCTGCAGGGCACTGCAGAACATCCCCAGCCACCCCTCCTGGAGCTAAATACAACAGAATAAGGAGGGCAGCTTAGCTTGTGTAAAGAGAGCTGCTCTTCCCAGGTATCGACCCAGCAGGTAGGTATGGCAGGGCAACATTTCATCCACTGAGCTGCATGTGCATGTGGGCCTCCCCCTTCTACAGAGAGTGCAGAGCTAGCAAAAAACTCTGGTACCAGCTGCAGGCCTATTCCACGCAGAGAAAGTGCAGAGATAGTTAGTGGGTCACTACTGGCATTACCCCTCTTGGAAACCGGGGAGCCAGCACATGGGCTATGGTCTGCACACTGGACTGTCTGATCAGAGAAAGTGCAGAGATTGGGTGCACTGCTGTATGCACTGGTTGGGCTGCTCTACCCAAGAAAGCACAAAGCTAGCAAAACATTGTGGCCCAGTGTGGAGTGAGGGGGGCAATGCTGTGCATGTGCACAGGGCTGCCAATCCCTGAGAAGGTGAAGAATGAACAAATTAAGGCTGTGTGTGCACCCAGGCTACCCCACCAGGACAAAGGGTGGATCTAATGGGGGTGAGATACAAGAAAGCAATCAGGTAACCCAGCGTAGACCGTGCTTTGACAACAGATAATTAACACAGGACACACAGAGCACACACCATGCAGCCCCTTTTACACCAGGCAGCCCTGCCCAGATTAAAGGCAAGGAGGCTCACACACCCCAGGCAGCCCATTCAGAACCCACTCCTTCAGGCCAGGTGACAGGACAGGCACTGCAAGCACCTCCCCCAACTACAACTTGCAGGCTGAAACTGTTCAACACACAATATAACAAAGACAACATGTTCAAGACTGAGCAAGATGACTATTCCATTCAGCTCAAAGAACAAAAACAGAAAGTCAAACAAAATGGGGGGACAGAAGAATATACCCCCAAATCAGGAGTAGTCAACCTTTTTATACCTACTGCCCACTTTTGTATCTCTGTTAGTAGCAAAATTTTCTAACTGCCCACTGGTTACACAGTAATGGTGATTTATAAAGTAGGAAAGTACTTTACTTTATGAAATTTATAAAGCAGAGTTACAGCAAGTTAAAGCATATAATAATAATTACTTACTGCCTGACCTGTGGTGGCACAGTGGATAAAGCATTGACCTGGAAATGCTGAGGTCACCGGTTCGAAACCCTGGGCTTGCCTCGTCAAGGCACATATGGGAGTTGATGCTTCCAGCTCCTCGCCCTTCTTTCTCTCTTCTCTCTCCCTCTCTGTCTCTCTCTCTCCCAATCTCTCTTCTCTCTAAAAATGAATAAATAAAAAATTAAAAATTAAAAATTAAAAAAAATAATAATTACTTACCAAGTACTTTATGTTGGATTTTCGCTAAGTTTGGCAAAATAAATCTTTATAAAACAACTTACTATACTTAAAACTATGTCATCACAGCACCATTTGGTTGCTCCACTACCGCCCACCAGGAAAGCTGGAATGCCCAATAGTGGGAGGTAGGGACCAGGTTGACTACCACTGCCCCAAATGAAGGAACAAGAAAAAACTCCGGAGAAATATCCTAATGAAATGGAGATGAGTAATAGAACAGATAACAAACTCAAAGCAAACAGTCATCACGATGTTCAATAAACTTGAGAGTAGAATAGAGGAACTCAAGAGAGCGCTTGAACAACAAGAAGATGTAATAAGCTCATCCGGCGGGAGCGCGTACTCACTAGTTTGAGCGTGGGATCATAGACATGACCCAGTGGTCTTCGGTTGAGCCCAAAGGTCGCTGGCTTAAAGCCCAAGTGGCTGGCTTGACAAGGGGGGGGTGTCACTGACTTGGCTGGAGTCCCAGGCCTGGCCCGTTCTTGCGTTCCAGGGGCTGGCCCCACCTATCCCCTCTTGGGAAGCCCCAACGCGAATGCGCGCCCGTGGGCCAAGCAGTGAGCCTGAGCGCCGTCTCCCACGCAGGCATGTCGGGGCTGAGCATGCGGGGCGGTCGGAGCATGGAGGACAAGAGCCCGCGGGCGGCGCAAAGGGCGGGGCAGGGTGGGGGCAGCCAGGACCCAGCGGGCGAGGGGCGGTTCCTACGGGCACTGCGCAGGGTTACGTGGCCGCATCCCCCACCCCCTCGCCCCAGACCCCAGCGCAAGCAGGAACATCCGCGACTACTTCTTCCGGGAGGAGTGGCCGCCATGGGCGACTAGGGGATGACGCTATGCTGCAACGTGGAGAGGAACCCTGACGCGCTGCTGCGCACAGGTGATGGGGCGCGGGAACCGGGCGGGGACCGCGGGCGGCACAGGGGCAGCCGAGTGTCGGGGCTGCTCCTTCAAGCACTTCACTTTGCTGACCACGATTTTGTTTCTCCCCAGGCCTCGGAGCACCTCTGACCGCTTTCCTGGTTCACCGCTGGCAGGCCACCAGACCCCGGCGGAAGACACTGAGGACTCGCATGAAGAATGGACTCGGAGGCAGTGAGGTGAGGGGCCACAGGCATGGTGCTGCCCTTTAGAAACCCACCCGGGGTCAGGTCCCCGGCGTGTCAACAGCTAACGAGGGACAGAGCTTGCTGTTTAGCAAACAAGCGAGATGCAAACAGTGCCTTGTGCAGTAAGGGGCGATTTGCTACACTGCTTCCACATGTAAATAATTACATGTATTTATAGATGTGTTAATGGAGC
>NW_027095841.1:0-14100 GCF_036850995.1 Saccopteryx leptura | reverse complement strand
CTCCTCTCAGCTCCCAGGACCTCGGACTTAAGAGCCTTCCTGTCTCAGTCAGCCTTGGCTGGTTTCTCTTCCACTCCCCAGTGTTGCCAGGGCCTGTCCTGGGACCTCTTCACTTCTCTGCTCACTTCTTTGGTGGTGGTATCCACTCTGGTGCTTCACTTCCCACTGATTGGCTGATGGCCCCTAATAATACTTCTCCCCAGCCTCAGGCTCTGATACCCACCACCTTCCTGGCAGCCAGCATATCAGACTTTCCAATTCCCCTCACCCATACCTCCTTCCTCTCAGCAGATGACCATGTGTCTCACTGGTACTAGGTGCTCAGTGAAACCTGGGGGTCACCCTGACTGCTCTTCACTTCCTGTGCTGCCTCTGTCCGGAAACGCTGCTGGCTCCATCTTCAGAGTGCACACGCTTCTCCTTTCTTTTTGCTCCACCTTTGCCTCCATCACTGCAGTGTCTGCAGGAAACCCACCTCCCTGTGGTTGCCCTCACCCCGTCCATCAGTCTGTTTCTAGCAACATCAGCTCAGAGCCCTCCCCTGCTCAGAGCCCTCTCCCAGGGTTTCATCTGTGTAAAGCAGTGTCATGAGGCCCCCTGCCCCCCATCTCCTGCTCTCCCCACTGCAGCCTTGGTGGGCTGTCTGGCTTGCCTTTCTTTCTGGCATCTCTTGCTTCAGACGTGCATATGGCTTACTCGTTTTCACAGATTCTTTGGGTCTTTTCTCAAATGTCACTTTCTTAATAAGGCCTGTTCTGGCAACTGTATTTAAAATGTAAGCCTGCCACCTCTTCCTGGGTTGGCCCACAGTCTCTGCTGTTGTGGCTTGGGAGCTTTTCCGGGTCTTGAGAGCCCACGATGTTGGCACAGCATAGGACCCACATGAGGCATGACACCCAGGCAGCTGTTTCCAGCTCCTCTGCAATGAGGTATGGCTGTCCTGTCAGTGGCTTTGATGGGTGTGTCCCACAGCCAAGTGTTCGGCATGGAGATGATGGAGAAGTGAGGGGACAGCCGTGGGGAAGTGCTGCTTTCTTCCTGATTACAAATGTGACTTATTTTTCATTAAGAGCTTAGGATTTATAACCATAAAGCCTTCGTAATGACACATTTATTAATTTATTACATTATGTTCCTCTTAGACATATTAAGGGGTAATGTGCAGGCTGAGCTGAGGTGCTAACCCACTGGCTCCACAAAGACTTTCCCTGATTTTGCCTTTTCCTTTCTTTTTCACTTCTTGAGATTTCAGAGTCCCACTGTTTGTCTTGTCTTGTCCCTGGATTTTAAGAAGCCCATCTGGGGTGTGGGTGGGAAAGCTGGCCTGTGGGGGCTAACCAAGTTCAGATGTACCCACCTTGGGTGCCTCCTGACCTCCTGACCCTGGATCCAAGTTGCCTCTGGACTTCATGACCCCCCACCCCCTGGGTGCCTACGGACTGGAGCCCTGCCTGGCTCCCAGCTTTCACTGCACAAAGCAGGGACGAGGTCCACCTTCTGTTGCTGGTTCTGACCTCTGCAGGAGGTGTGACCCCAAATGGGTGGTCCTTCCCTCCTCCTGCATTGGAAGGCAGATCTGAAGCCCAGAGTGCAGCCCACTGCTCTTTGCCCTGTGCAGGGAGGGCCGTGGGGTGATTCTTCCTTCATGGCCAGCCACTAAGGAGCAGGAAGGGGAAGAAATGGTGTGCGTGGGTGGTTCTTTCCTGGTTGTCCTCTGGTCAGGCGTGATTCAGGGCCATGCTGCAGGAGGGTCTGGAGGACTTTTCCTGAAAAACCTTCACTGCCATCTTCAAATGAGTTTCAATATGTGCTTCATTTTTGCCACACTTGATCTGTAGTCTCAGAAACCAGAATGATTTGGGCAAACTTTTTATTTGAGGTCACATTAAAACAGTTTTAGCTATGAGCGTTGTGTGTGTATGTGTGAGTTCACATGTATGTATGTGTCTGTGGCTCTGCTCTGGGCAGCCAGCATGAACAGTGTCCTAACCTTCATCTTGCTGAAAATACCATTTTATTCTTTGTATTAATTCCACATAGGAGAGAAGGATGGATGACTCTGTAAGGTTAAAAATGAGTTTTAGAAAGTTTTTCCTTCTAGGTTTGGCAATCTTGCTAAGCTGTGGAGAATTAAAATATGCAACATGTAGGAGTATGTGTATTTTTAACTTACATTTAAGACTTACATTGTCTGACCAGGCGGTGGCGCAGTGGATAGAGCGTCGGACAGGGATGTGGAGGACCCAGGTTTGAGACCCCGAGGTTGCCAGCTTGAGCGCAGGCTCATCTGGTTTGAGCAAAGCTCACCAGCTTGGACCCAAGGTCGCTGGTTTGAGCAAGAGGTTACTCGGTCTGCTGAAGGCCCACAGTCAAGGCACATATGAGAAAGCAATCAATGAACAACTAAGGTGTCGCAACAAAAAACTGATGATTGATGCTTCTCATCTCTCTCCGTTCCTGTCTGTCCCTATCTATCCCTCTCTCTGACTCACTCTCTGTCTCTGAAAAAAATAAAAAAAGACATTGTTAGGCTGTCTGAGATGTTAAATTCTTGTGAATGAAGGCAAAGTACTTTTGAACATCAGGTCTGTGATACTGCTTCTTCTCAGAGGCTAAAAGCCTCAGTTTGATTGAGCTTTTGGGAACCAAGGATTGAGCTCTGTGTGTGTAGCTGAGTGGACTGTGTAGATTTGGAATGCTTAGCTCAGTGATCTGCAAGCTTTTTTTTTAACATCCCGTTAATATTGAAGCTCTCCAAGATGTTGTGGACCCTGTCAATGCCCCCTCCAACCTGCAGAAGTGTTCAAGATCCCCCAGTTTGTCTAAACCCTAAGCAGTAGAAGATCAGGTTATAGGTGTTGGATTCGCCCCATACCAGGAGACTAGAGGGACAGGTCCCTGTGGGCTTATCTAAGCAGGAGCTGTTATGATTGGCTTTGAAAGCACTGGAGGTCCCACTGACTGTAGTGTTGGTGCTGAGCTTATTATACCTAAGGACCATCTGTGCTTGTCCCTCTCTCTGTGCCCTGCTGGGAGTGTGTGGGGGCCAAGGTATCAACTGGGATGTGGTCTGCTTCAACAAGGCCCCTTTTTTGATCTTCTGTGTGATTTTTTATTTTCCTTCCTTTAGCCAGACCTATTTCTGCCCCTCGTGGGCCAGCATCACCATTCACACTCTCAGAGAGCTGAGGCCTTGTAGGTGATGAGCATGAGCCATGGGTAGGGTCCTTGGTGAGTGGAAGACAGTACAAGGTACATGGCGGGGCAAGAACCTAACACCACATGGTAGTTCCTCGCATCCAGAGTATGAGGGTCAGATGGCAAGCCCCAGGCCTGGACTCCTCCGGCAGGTGTTCACTGCTGTCCTGTGTGCCAGGCTCTACCCCCAACACCTCTGGGGACTGTGGGGAGGATGAGAGTGGAGCAAACTGCTCTCTCTGGAAGCCCACAGCCCAGTGGAGGAGACAAGTACTGTGACAAGTGTCCAAGGAACCAGGCCATTCTTCCAAAGAGGCCTGATGCAGCTGTCTGCTGAGGTCCCCTCTCCCTGTGTATCCTTTTCTCGTGTGTCACCCTGTCCTGGGGATGGAGACAGACGTCTTGGCTTTACCACCAGCCCCGACCCAACCTCCTCAATGGTCTGTGGTGGTCCTTGGAATGTGTGAGTCCTCGCAGAAGGCTCTGATTGGGCGTCTGAGGCTCCCCTTTTACAGAAGAGGGAACCAGGGGCCAGAAAGGGCGAGTGACCTGGCAGCTGAGCCCAGGCCAGAGCTGGTTCTGGAGCCCTGGCTCCTGGCCTCCCTCTCCCCTCGGAATGCTCTTTCCACTGCACGGAGCTGCTCTTCTGAACCACACAGCGGAGGAGGGGAAGGCATTGTAGGTGCTGTTGGAGAGGGTGACAGCCAACTGTCTGCTTCTGCCTTCCCATACACTCTGGACACGGTCATGACAGCTGCAGTAGGCATTGTGCACCGTGGGTGGTGGTCTTACCTGGGATGAGCAGTGCTGTGTTGGTGCCTAGGTGGGTACTTGGAGACACCTTGCACCTACAGGCTGGCCCACCCTTACTCCTGGCCTGCTGACCATCCCGGCTGCCTCGATTCATCCCCTTCTTCATTCTTCATCTTTCATCTGTCCATCCCAGGTCGTGCACCACTTCCCATGAACCCAATGGGCCGTTTCTACCTGCCTCTGTCCATTCCAGCCGCCCTGGAGGGACAGAGGGACATGGCGTTTGTGTTTCTTAGAAGCTAGAAGTGATTGTTTTGTTAAATGCTGCCCAAGGTTACACAGAATTAAAAAGCTGATCTGAACTTTAAGTTATCTTGACTTTCTGCTCATTAGGGAGTTGAATGAAAACATGTTTGAGGGTTACTACATATGACTGGTAAAAATAAAATTTGTTCACTGTGGAACATTTTCAGAACTTGTCTTGAGGCTAATATATACCTTATGTCAGTAATTTTCAACCTTTTTCATCTCATAGCACACAAAAACTAATTACTAAAATTCTGTGGCACACCAAAAAATACATTTTTTATGGATCTGACAAAAAAAAAAAGGTACAATTTTGATTCATTCACACCAGATGGTCATTGTTGGGTTGACTGTTGTTAGTTTTTTATTGTTGTTAACTTTTTAAAATCAATTAAATCCCTTAGATTTTTTACAGTCTAAGAGAAAAGAGGTCAGTGCCCCTGACTAAATATGTATTACATGTTTTAAAAATTCTTGCAGCACACCGGTTGGAAATGGCTATGAGGTGTGTAGCTTACCTGTGGTACCCAAGATTATAGAAACCAGAAAAACCAGTCTCCTGGCCTGTCCTCCAGGCCCCTCTCTGGTGTGGCTTCCTGGAGGCTGTCTGTCAGGTACAGATGTGTGTTCTGTACCCTCTTCCATCTGAAGTAGGCAGGAATTATCCAGGCTTATTTGGAAAGCCATGTACATGGGGTTACAAAGTCATGTGTGGTTTTTAGGTTTTTTTAAATCTTATTTTTATTAATTTTAATGCAGTGACATTGATAAATCAGGGTACATATGTTCCGAGAAAACATCTCCAGATTATTTTGACTTTTGATTATGCTGCATACCCCTCACCCAAAGTCAAATTGTCTTCTGTCACCTTCTATCTGGTTTTCTTTGTGCCCCTACCCTCCCCCTACCCCCTCCCTCTCCTTCCTCGCCCCCTCCCCACCCCTCCACCCCACCCCCTGTTACTATCACACTCTTGTCCATGTCTCTGAGTCTCATTTTTATGTCCCATCTATGCATGGGTTCATATAGTTCTTAGTTTTTTCTGATTTACTTATTTCACTCTGTATAATGTTATCAAGGTCCATCCATGTTATTGTAAATGATCTGATGTCATCATTTCTTATGGCTGAGTAGTATTCCATAGTATATATGTACCAAAGCTTTTTAATCCACTCGTCCTCTGACAGACACTTGGGCTGTTTCCAGATCTTCGCTATTGTGAACAATGCTGCTATAAACATGGGGGTGCGTTTCTTCTTCTGGGACCATTCTATGGTGTTCTTGGGGTATATTCTTAAAAGTGAGATGGCTGGGTCAAAAGGCAGGAGGTAAGGGCATACAATGGAGTAAAGACAGCCTCTTCAACAAATGGTGTTGGGAAAATTGGACAGCAACCTGCAAAAAAATGAAACTAGACCACCAACTTACACCATTCACAAAAATAAACTCAAAATGGATAAAAGACTTAAATGTAAGGCGTGAAATCATAAGCATCTTAGAAGAAAACATAGGCTGTAAGCTCTCCGACATCTCTCGCAGAGATATATTTGCTGATTTATCTCCATGGGCAAGGGATAAATCAAATGGCACTATATCAAACTAAAAAGCTTTTGCACAGCCAAAGACAATAAGAACAGAATAAAAAGACAAACTATACAATGGGAGAACATATTTGACAGTACATCTGATAAGGGGTTAATAACCAAAATTTATAAATAACTTGTAAATCTCAACACCAGGAAGACAAACAATCCAATCAAAAAATGGGCAAAGGCTTTTTGAAGATGGCAGCGGAGTAGGCGGATGCACAGACGCCCAGCTCTCACCACCAAACTGGAATACAAATCAATTTAGGAAAAATCAGCATGAAAACCCAACTCTGAACTGCAAGAACGGCTCTCAAAAACCAAGGAGCAAAGAGGAAATCACAGGAGTCCTGGTAGGGAGTCCTTGAACCTCCTCTGCTTGCCGGAATGGAGGGGGGTGCAGCTGAGAGCCCAGAGAGGATCTCGGAGAGAGGGGAGCAGAAACTACTGCTCACAGCCACTTGCCTGATGACCAGGGAGCGAGGTGCGTTGAAAGGACCAGCTTATCTCCCAGGTGGAAAGGACAGGAAGAGGGACAGACTGTGAGGGGATAAAGAATGCAGGAGAGGAGCTAAAAGGGCTGACTCATCCATGCTGGAGGCAGCCAAATAGCTGGGGGAGGGACTGAACCTTTCAAAAAACAGAGCTGAACTGCTTCCGGATCAGAGACCTCCGGACATCTCTCTAGCTCCAATCAGCGCAACAAGACACAGCTGAAAACAAGAAGTGGGGAGGAGGGGCAGTAACTCAGGTCTCCATGGAGATCTGAGATACACCTCCCCCTACTGAAGCTGAGAAAACACCCTGCCCCCAGTGAGTCTAGCTGGCTAAAGAGGCCTTCAGAGTCTCAGGTTACACCCACCGCATTGCTGGATACAATTTCAAGGAAGCCCCCTGCTGAGATCAGTAAACAAGACTATCACCTGTTAAGAAAATAAACAAATCAAGACTTCAAAGCTGCCCAAATCCGAAAGTGGATTACAGATAACAGCTGATACCAACCCAAGAAGACCTAGAAATAACACAACTGAAAACTGGAGGCAGACAACACCAAGCCTAGACTCAACCAATTCTACAAATAAAACAAAAAAAAAAGAGGATGAGAAGACAAAGGAGTGCAATCCAAATGAAACCACAAGAGACACCTTCGAGACATGAACTGAGTGATATTGGAAATAATCAAACTTCCAGATGCGGAGTTCAAAATAATGATTGTAAGGATGCTTAGGGATCTTAGAACAACAATGGAGGGGCAGTTTGAAAACCTAAATAAAGAAATAGCAAGTATAAAAAAGAATCAGTTGGAGACGAAAAATACAATATCAGAAATAAAGACCACAATGGAAGGAATTAAAAACAAGATAGATAGAGCAGAGGATTGAATCAGTGAGTTAGAGAACAACTGGAATGAAGGCATGAAAGCAGAGAAGAAAAGAGAAAAAAGACTCAAAAAGTCAGAGGAAACTCTTAGAGAGCTCTGTGACAACATGAAGAGAAATAACATCCGCATCATAGGGGTTCCTGAGGAAGAAGAAAAAGAACAAGGGATAGAGACTTTGTTCAATAATATCATAGCTGAAAACTTTCCTAAATTAATGCAAGAGAAACTCTCACAAATCCAAGAAGCACAGAGGACTCCATTAAAGAGAAACCCAAAGAAACCTACACCAAGACACATCATAATTAAAATACCAAAGCTAAGCGATAAAGAGAAATATTAAAAGCTGCAAGAGAAAAAAAAGTTATCACCTACAAAGGAGCCCCCATAAGGATGACATGTGACTTCTCAACAGAAACACTTGAGGCCAGAAGGGAATGGCAAGAAATATTCAAAGTAATGCAGAACAAGAATCTACAGCCAAGAATACTTTATCCAGCAAGGCTATCATTTAAAATCGAAGGAGAAATAAAAAGCTTCCCAGACAAAAAACAACTCAAGGAATTCATTACAACCAAACCAATGCTGCAGGAAATATTAAGGGGCCTGGTGTAAACAGATCAAAGTGGGAAAAGAATACAGCAAAAAAAAAAAAAAAAAAGGAATACACCTTTAAAGAAGAAAATGGCAATAAACAACTACATATCAATAATAACCTTAAATATAAATGGATTAAATGATCCAATCAAAAGACATAGGGTAGCTGCGTGGATAAGAAAACATGACCCATACATATGTTGTCTACAAGAGACACACCTTAGAACAAAAGACACACATAGATTGAAGGTAAAAGGATGAAAAAAACCGTTTCATGCAAATGGAAATGAAAAAAAAGCTGGGGTAGCAATACTTATATCAGACAAATTGGACTTTAAAACAAAGGATATAGTAAGAGATAAAGAAGGCCACTACATAATGATAAAGGGAGTAATCCAACAGGAAGATATAACTATTATAAATATCTATGCACCTAATATAGGAGCACCTAAATATATAAAGCAGACTTTGATGGATTTAAAGGGCGAGATCAACAGCAATACTATAATAGTAGGGGATTTCAATACCCCACTATCATCATTAGATAGATCCCCAAGAAAGAAAATTAACAAAGAAACAGCAGACTTACTGGAAACACTAGATCAACTCGATTTAATAGATATCTTCAGAACTTTTCACCCTAAAGCAGCAGAATATACATTCTTGCACCTCAAGTGCTCATGGTACATTCTCTAGGATAGACCACATGTTAGGGCACAAAAGTGCTCTCAACAAATTTAAGGAGACTGAAATCGTATCAAGCACTTTCTCTGATCACAACGGCATGAAACTAGAAATGAATCACAACAGAAAAGCTCAAAAATTCTCAAACACATGGAAAGTAAATAGCAGGTTGTTAAATAATGAATGGCTTAAGAATGAGATCAAAGAAGAAATAAAAAAATTCCTAGAAACGAATGACAATGAGCATAGAACAACTCAAAATTTATGGGACACAGCGAAAGCAGTGCTGAGAGGGAACTTCATAGCACTACAGGCACACATTCAGAAGCTAGAAAAAGCTCAAATAAACAACTTAACCCTGCATCTAAAAGAATTAGAAAAAGAACAGCAAGTAAAGCCCAAATGTAGTAGAAGGAAGGAAATAATAAAGATCAGAGCAGAAATAAATGACATAGAGGCTAAAGAAACAATACAGAAGATAAATGAAACTAGGACCTGGTTCTTTAAAAAGGTAAACAAGATTGATGAACCTTTAACTAGACTCACCAAGAAAAAGAGAGAGAGAGGACTCAAATAAATAAAATTAGAAATGAGAGAGGAGAAATAACAACTGACATAACAGAAATACAAAATATTGTAAGAAAATACTATGAAGAACTGTATGCCAAAAAACTAGACAACCTAGATGAAATGGACAAATTCCTTGAAACATACAATCTTCCAAAAATCAATCTGGAAGAATCAGTAAACCTAAACAGACCGATTACAATAAAAAAGATCGAAACAGTTATCAGAAATCTCACAACAAAGAAAAGTCCAGGGCCCGATGGCTTCACAACAGAATTCTACCAAATATTCAAAGAAGAACTAACTCCTATCCTTCTCAAACTATTTCAAAAAATTCAAGAGGAAGGAAGACTTCCAAGCTCCTTTTATGAGGCGAACATAATTCTGATTCCAAAACCAGGCAAAGACAACACAAAGAAAGAAAATTATAGGCCAATATCTTTGATGAATATAGATGCTAAAATCTTCAACAAAATATTAGCAAACTGGATCCAACAATATATGGAAAAAATCATACACCATGATCAAGTGGGATTTATTCTGGGGAGGCAAGGATGGTACAATATTCGTAAATCAATCAATGTGATTCATCACATAAACAAAAAGAAGGAGAAAAACCATATGATAATTTCAATAGATGCAGAAAAAGCATTTGATAAAATCCAGCACCCATTCATGATCAAAACTCTCAGCAAAGTGGGAATACAGGGAACATACCTCAACATGATAAAAGCCATCTATGAGAAACCCACAGCCAACATCATACTCAATGGGAAAAAATTAAAAGCAATACCCTTAAGATCAGGAACAAGGCAGGGGTGCCCCCTTTCACCACTCTTATTTAACATGGTTCTGGAAGTCCTAGCCACAGCTATCAGACAAGAAGAAGAAATAAAAGGAATTCAAGTGGGAAAAGAAGAAGTAAAACTATCATTATTTGAAGATGATATAATATTGTATATAGAAAACCCTAAAGTCTCAGTCAAAAAGCTACTGGACCTGATAAATGAATTCAGCAAAGTGGCAGGATATAAAATTAATACTCAGAAATCAGAGGCATTTTTATACACCAGCAATGATCAGTCAGAAAGAGAAATTAAGGAAACAATCCCCTTCACAATTACAACCAAAGAAATAAAGTACCTAGGAATAAACTTAACCAAGGAGACTAAAGACTTGTATTCAGAAAATTACAAAGCATTGATAAAGAAATCAAGGAAGATGCAAACAAGTGGAAGCATATACCATGCTCATGGTTAGGAAGAATAAACATCATTAAAATGTCTATATTACCCAAAGCAATCTATAAATTCAATGCAATACCAATTAAAATACCAATGACATACTTCAAAGATATAGAACACATATTCCAAAAATTTATATGGAACCGAAAGAGAACACGAATAGCCTCAGCAATCTTAAAAAAGAAGAATAAAGTGGGAGGTATCACACTTTCTGATATCAAGTTATACTACAAGGCCATTGTACTCAAAACAGCCTGGTACTGGCATAAGAACAGGCATATAGATCAATGGAACAGAACAGAGAACCCAGAAATAAACCCACAGTTCTATGGACAACTGATATTTGACAAAGGAGGCAAGGAAATACAATAGCGTAAAGACAGCCTCTTTAACAAATGGTGTTGGGAAAATTGGACAGCTAACTGCAAAAAATGAAACTAGATCACCAGCTTACACCACTCACAAAAATAAACTCAAAATGGATAAAAGACTTAAATGTAGGCCGTGAAACCATAAGCATCTTAGAAGAAAACATAGGCAGTAAGCTCTCGGACATCTCTCGGAGCAATATATTTGATGATTTATCTCCATGGGGAAGTGAAATAAAAGACAGGATAAACAAATGGGACTCTATCAAACTAAAAAGCTTTTGCACAGCTAAAGACAACAAGAACAGAATAAAAAGACAAACTACACAATGGGAGAACATATTTGACAATACATCTGATAAGGGGTTAATAACCAAAATTTATAAAGATCTCGTAAATCTCAACACAAGGAAGACGAACAATCCAATCCAAAAATGGGCAAAAGAGATGAATAGACACTTCCCCAAAGAGGACATACAGATGGCCAACAGGCATATGAAAAAATGCTCAACATTACTAATCATTAGAGAAATGCAAATTAAAACCACAATGAGATATCACCTCACACCAGTCAGAATGGTGCTCATTAACAAAACAACACAGATTAAGTGCTGGCGAGGATGTGGAGAAAAGGGAACCCCCCTGCACTGCTGGTGGGAATGCAGACTGGTGCAGCCTCTGTGGAAAACAGTATGGAGATTCCTCAAAAAACTGAAAATCGAACTGCCTTTTGACCCAGCTATCCCACTTTTAGGAATATACCCCAAGGACACCATAGAACGGCTCGAAAAGGAGAAATGCACCCCCATGTTTGTGGCAGCATTGTTCACAATAACGAAGATCTGGAAACAACCCAAGTGTCCGTCAGAGGACGAGTGGATTAAAAAGCTTTGGTACATATATACTATGGAGTACTACTCAGCCATAAGAAATGATGACATCGGATCCTTTACAATAACATGGATGGATCTTGATAACATTATACGGAGTAAAATAAGTAAATCAGAAAAAAAAAACTAAGAACTACATGAATCCATACCTAGAAGGTACATAAAAATGAGACTCAGAGACATGAACAAGAATGTGATGGCAACAGGGGTGGGGTGTGGGGGGAGGGGGGATGGGATGAAGAAGGAGAGAGGGGTTGGGGGAGGGGAGGAGCACAAAGAAAACCAGATAGAAGGTGACAGAAGACAATTTAACTTTGGGGGAGGGGTATACAGCACAATCAAATGTCAAAATAATCTAGAGATGTTTTCTCTCAACATATGTACCCTGATTTATCAATGTCACTGCATTAAATTTAATAAATAAATTTTAAAAAAAGACTTCACTTATAAATTATAAACTAAAAAATTAAATGAGTATGTTTTACTTGTTTCAATTAAAATTATACTAGAGATATTTTTGGCAAATACACAAACAGATTACTTCTTCACACAGCTTAATAGACAACTCTGCCTTTTTAAGTTTTTTAAGATGACAAGGAGTTCTCAGCATAGAGGGGAGGAAGAAAGAAAGCAGATGAATGGGCAGCCTGAACAGCTGGATGGAAAGAAGGAGGGTCAGAACTTGCAGGAGAAAAGGGAGGAGATTGAAGTGCTGGTGCTGGCGCCACATAGTGTGAGGAGTCAAAAAGATTTAGAGCTCTTAGGAGAGGGGAGAGGATGATGGGGAGGAAGGCATAGGTGCCTGTGGGGAGGCGGGAATGGGTAAAATACAGCCAAACCAGTGGGGTAGGAGGACGTGTAAAATACAGCCAAAGTCAGTGGGGAAGGGAGAATGGGTTAAACAAGAAAAAGAGACAGAGCCGCCCATTTGAAAGAAGGGAGGAGGGGTTTAAGAACAGAGTGAGGAAGGGAGGGGACCCTGGCCAGCAGAGGAGGTAAAAGAGAGATTGGTATTTGTAAGTGAGTAAGAAACAGGATCCTTCAAAGAGAGGGGGCTTTCTGGAGGGAAGAGACTCCAGTGACAGAGGTCTGCAGAGGGACCAGAGAGGAGTCCCAAAAGAGGGGCTTCCCCTGAGGTCAGGCAGGAGGTGGAGAGAGTTGCGAGTCCGTGGAGAAGAAAAGATTAGGAGCGGAGGTTTTAGGTGAGGTTTCTCTGGCCAAAAATGGCCTGCGTGTAGAACATGTGGCACAGAGATTAAGGACAGGAGCGAAGGGAGAAGAAAGCCTGCATGGAATTTCTGAGGCCTTCCCATCCGGTGGCAGAAATTGTCAAGATCTCTTAGAATATTGTAATTGAATGTCCCATTTTCAGGCCAATGGGAGTCATTGTCTAATATGTATTGGGGCCATGCTGTATTACAGAAAAAAATGAGGTATTTTTGGCTTAAGGTCAGAGAGGCCCAACTTAGTGAGGTTTTTTATGAGACATCCTAGAGGAGTCTGGTTGGAAGGCTTAGACTCTGAAGAGCCCATAGTGGAGACAGGTGAGGAAGAGGGCACATTCCCACCATTTTTCACTGTCCCAAGAGAAGAAAATTTTCATGTGGGGGTGTCTTCCCTGATAGAGGTCATCACCACCTTTCAGGGAGCTCCAAGAGAGAGAGAGAGTGGCGAGGTTTGACTAGGTGTGTAGTTTTCTGAGCAGTTTATTAAGACTGAAAGTCAATCATCTTAAAAGCTGAGGCATGTCAGAGAAATCCATCTGACCAGAGAAAATTTTTGTGGAGAAGATAAGCTGACCAGGGAAGGGGAAGGAAGAAAACTCCTTACATTTTGGTCGAGCAGGTGTTCGGAACAGGGTCAGATTGCTGGCCAATCTACCTACTATTACAAGTCCAAACAGAATCAGGGAGTAAGGCTGGGACAAGCTGCCCCTATCCATTTCTTCTCTTATTGTAAGTTTGGACAGCAAAGAGGCATCATCCAGGAAACCAGAACCCCATCCTGAGTTTTGGCACCAAATATAAGAATTCATTGGAGTCTGAAAATACCAGAGTAACAGGCTTTATTGAAAGAAAGAAAGGAACCCTGCCAGGCACACTCCAGGGAGAAGGGCACTGGTACAGACTATGAGGCAAATTTTATAGGGTTTGGAAGAGCCTTGAGCAAGTACTGAGTCAGAAGTTCTGTATGTTCCCTTTGGCAGTTTCATGGTTTCGGCTTCCTGGAACTCTTCTGCCTCAGGGGTGACTGTCCAGTATGTAAGGGTGAGGTCAGGCAGCCAAACAGAACAACCGAAGGGCAGGTGGAAGTTCTGCTAAATTTATATATCTATCACAAAATACAGGACAAAATGTCATTTTCCATATCATTTTTTCAATTTGTTGAGACTTTGATTATCAGCCATTGTCGTGAGTTTGGATAAAAGAAACTCATAAATATTGTACAGGTCTGGACATTGCTTAAGTTGAGAAGGGAGATGGGGGGGCGGGGAGGCTCCTTCTACTCACTAAACATCTCCAGGGAGAT
>NW_027095840.1:0-14432 GCF_036850995.1 Saccopteryx leptura | reverse complement strand
GCAAAGGTGAAACACAAAGAATCTTTCTTAAGTTTTTATTTAGAAAATCAAATTTAACGGGGTCACATTGATCATTAAGAGTACACAGGTTTTAGGTAAAAATTTTCTATGGTGTTTGAACTGTTGACTATGTTGTGTACCCATCACCCAGAGTCAGGTCATTTTCCATTACTGAGTATTTGTTCCTCCTTAGTCTCCTCCCTCCACCCACTCCCCACCTCCTTCTTCCCCTGGAAACCACTTCACTTTTCTCTATCTCCATGAGGCTCCATTTTATATTGCACCTGTGTGTGAAATCACCCAGTTCTGAGCTTTTTCTGACTTACTTATTTCACTCAGCGTAATATGCTCAGGGTCCATCCATGTTGTCCTAAATGGCAATGTGTCATCATTTCTTATGGCTGAGTGGTGTTCCAGTGTCTATATGGACCACATCTTCTTTATCCAGTCCTCTCTCGATGGGCAATTTGGTTGTTTCCATGTCTGCGTCACTGTGAATAATGCTGGGATGAACATGGTGGTGTGTGTGTCTTCGTGTACCCATTTTTTCAGTTTTTCTGGGTAGATACCCAGTAGAGGGATTTCTGGGTCATATGGTCAACTCTTAATTTTGTGAGGAACCACCATTCTTTCTTCCATAGTGGCTGTACCAGTCTACATTCCCACCAGCAGGGAGTGAGGGTTCCTTCTTCTCCACAGCCTCTCCCACACCTGTTACCTGTCTTGTTGACAACAGCCAATCTAATAGGTGTGAGGAGGTATCTCATTGTAGTTTTGATTTGCATTTCTCTCAGAGCTAGTGAAGATGACCATCGTTTCATATATCCGTTGGCCGACAGAAAATGGGTCCCCTCCGTGTTCAAGGCCCTGTTCTGTGCTGGGAGCTGAGGGAGACACCGGGCAGCCCCGCTGAGCAGCAGAAAGGGGAGCAGGTCTTCCTTCCTCAGCGCTGTGACCACACGGGGGCGCCCCACGCAGCTCCCCAACGCTGACTGCGCGCTGGGAGGGTCTGGGCCGCAGTGGGTCAGGGGCAGCTGACCTGAGGCTGGGCCTTCCTGGGGATTAAGAGGCGTCCAGGCGTCCTGGGCTCCGCAGGTGTCAGGGTCAGGGACGGGCAGGGACTGAGGGGGAGCAGCGCTCCGGGCCCTGCGCCGTCTCCGAGGTGCCCCCTGCCCACTGCGACCCCGCTCTCCAGCCCCGTGATGAGGACACGACTCCCGGGAAACTGGAAAGAAACGTTTCTTCTGCTCTGTGTTTACAGCGCTCCTTCTCCATGTGCAACAGTAACAGCACTTGTGTGAGATTCTCTCAGGAAGGACACACGGAAAACGGTCACGCGCTCATCCCTGGCGGGACCCCTGGGAGCCCGGGGCTGCGCAGGGAGGGACACGTCCCGTTTCAACTCCTGGAAAGTCTGCAGTGACCTTTGCAAAATGTGTTACATTTGCAAGACCCTTTCCAGTCCGGCCCAGGGGACACAGCGGTGGCCGTGTGAGGGGCCCAGACCCAGGACCCCAGTGTTCCTCCCGCACAGGCGCCCAGGGTGCTCACACCTCGAAGACTACACTCTGTCCCGGGGCTGAGGACCTGTCACCAGGCAGCACCTCCCTCCCTGACCGTCTCCCCAGGTCCTCCTGAGGGGCCTCCCTGCCCTGTCCTGCCCAGGTCACCTCATCCTCCCTCTCCCCACGCTGCTGGACTTTTGTTCACACCCAGGTCACTAGCACACTTTACACTGTATCTATTTGTTTACTGTCTGTCCCTTCCTGAGACCGTAAGCTCTGTGAGGACAGGGACAGGGATGTGATGTCCACAGCTGCATTTCCACTGGCCTGAAATGTCCCGTTGTTGTGTGTTCAGTGAGTGAATGAGAGAGTGCACTCAGACTGCCACACTCACGGCTGCACATGGACACACCAAGTGTGTATCACACTGACATGCTCACACACAGAGACACACACACAAATGCACTCACATAGAGAGACATACAGACATCCTCACACACATACTAACAGGCTTATACACATTGACATGCTCAAAACACAGACACATACAGACACACACACAGACATGCTCACACACACAGACACGCTGACATCCTCACAGAGATGCTTAAAGCCTAATTTTTATTCAACACGATGTTGTGAATGTTTCCCATGTTATTATACATCATTACTTAAAATTCTCCAAGTTACTGTGATATATTTCAAACATACCTAAAGTTTAAAAGCACTTAATTTAATCACAATAATATTGTGAAAGAACTAGATTTAATTACTTAACATTTTGCTTTTTTTATATATGTAATGTATTTCTATAATTTTTGTTAAAATTTTTGAAAATAACCTGCTAACATCATAACCTTTACCCCTAAACATTCCAGTATTCATCTCTTAAAAAATAACATTATCCTTCAAATACTATCATTAGTACGAAGAAAACAATTCTAATTCCCTAACAGTATAAAGTGTCAAAGTCACACAAAGTCCTCTGTGTCATCCCCCCAGAGCCTCTCACGTGGAGAAGAGGAGCGCTCAGGGCCTTGTGCCGTCTCTGAGTGTCCACCCCTCCCGGCCACAACTTTCTCTGTCCCCTTGATGCTAACACCACGTAAACTGAGAAGTAGAAACATTTCTTTCACTTCCTATTTCTCAGTTTTTTTAAACTCAGATATTTTAATGAAATTATCTCTTATTGGAAACAACATCTTAATGTCTACATAACCGTCCACAGTGTGGACATGCACATGGAGGCTCTGGGGCTAAAAGCACAGCCCCAGCCCTGGCCAGTTGGCTCAGTGGTAGAGCGTTGGCCTGGCGTGCAGAAGTCCCAGGTTCGATTCCCGGCCAGGGCACACAGGAGAAGCGCCCATCTGCTTCTCCACCCCTCCCCCTCTCCTTCCTCTCTGTCTCTCTCTTCCCCTCCCGCAGCCAAGGCTCCATTGGAGCAAAGATGGCCCAGGCGCTGGGGATGGCTCCTTGGCCTCTGCCCCAGGCGCTAGAGTGGCTCTGGTCGCGACAGAGCATCACCCCCTGGTGGGCAGAGCATCGCCCCCTGGTGGCGTGCTGGGTGGATCCCAGTTGGGCGCATGTGGGAGTCTGTCTGACTGTCTCTCCCCGTTTCCAGCTTCAGAAAAATACAAAAAAAAAAAAAAAAAAAAAAGCACAGCCCCCTGAGCCTTCTGTCTTCTCATCAGGACAGAAGTGGTCCTTCTGTCAGGGTCGCACCTGGTGCCCCAGAAGTCACACCTTCAACAGAACATGTCACACTGAGACCTGCTGTGGGCACAGTCCCCTCCCTCAGGGTTAGGAGTGAACTCCTGTACATTCTCTAAGACCTTTCTGTCCTCCAACACTCCACCCTACAATCAGGGGGTTAAGAGCTGTCCACACACTGGAACTCACAATGACCACCCCAAACCTCCTCATTCCCACCGACAGAGCCCAAGTGAGAGCCCCAGACCCCTGCCCCTCCCACCTCCCTCTCTCACACTCACCACCATCTGCTCTGAATCCACCAGGACTGACCTCACTCTCTCCTTTTCTCTGCCTGACCCTGTCACTCCTGATCCCCCAAACATCCTGCACGCTCATCTCCACAGGCTCTGTGTACCCCTACTCTGTCTCCCCTCTCACCCCCTCCCCAGCTCCTGAAACCTTCCCACTGTGTCCCCCGGAGGTCTCAGCCCAGGATCAGCCAAATCCACACAGTCCTCCCAGGATGTTCCTGCACCTGCAGCTCTGACAGGGACCTGGGTCTCCCTGAGGACACAGCTCCCTCTGAAGTCCTGTCATGGGGGTGTCTCCCCTCCCACAGACCTTGTGTCCTGGGCCTGTAGGTGGGTGGGGCCCTTCTCCTCAACTGCTTTGACTTTTCCCTCCCTACTCCCTAACATCCCCTAATCCATCATCAGATCAGAGCCCCCACTCCCCTCACTCTAGGTAATCCCTGGGGACCCACAGGCCATCACCTCATTTCTTTTAGCTCCTGGCTCACTGTCACCCTCCCCAGAGTGCTATGTCCTTGACCTGAGTAATTTCAACATAATCAGATGTGGAAGGATGAACAGTGGTACCCAAAGATGTCCAGCCCAAATCCTTGCAGCCTGTGGACAGGCTTCCTTACATGGCAAAGGGACTTGGTGATGTAATAAAGGTTAAGGACCTTAGGACAGGGAGACCATCCTGGATCACCTGGCTGGGCCCAATCATGTCACATAAACCTAAAAGCAGAGAGGTTTCTCTGGCTGGAGTCAGAGATGCTGCAGGAGAGATGAGGGTGAGGGGAGACAGAGAGGTTCCACGTGGGGGAAGGATTGTGTATGCTGTGGGGGCCACGTCCCAGGACTGAAGACATCCTCTGGGAGCTCAGGGTGGCTCCAGCTGACACCCAGCAAGGAAACAGGGATTCAGTATCACATCTGCAAGAATCTAAGTTCAGACAACACAGTGAGTGAGCTTGGCAGTGGATTCTTCCAGAGCCCCGGTGAGGACATGTCGGATGTGTAACCTGCACAACCATGAAATAATAAAGAGTTGCTGTTTAAAGCCACTCAGTTTGTGGTCACTTTACAGCAGGAACAGAACACACACAGCAGAGGTGCTCAGTCCCTGGCTCCTTACTTCCCTGAGCTCCTCTCCTCCATGACCTTCTGCTCTGCTCTTCCTGGGCCTCCTCCCTTGTCATCCCCTAGACTTGTCATTGCCAATAACCCAGCCCTCCCACAGTCTCCACGCCATGCTTCCCACGCTCTGCCCTCCATCTCCCTACTCACCCCGCAGGGCGGCCTCAGCTCTGGAAACACTGGTGTGATTATTTGATCACAGGTTGTAATGAAATATCAGCAAACCATTCATCATACATGTGCCTGTTTCCCAGGCCTGAGACCACCCTATACTACATCACCTCCCACAGTCCTTTGAGCCCACTGGGATCCCAGGTTATTATCCTACCATCTAGTCACCATCCCTCACCCCTCAATGTCCTCTACTCCCTCCTCACTCATCTTTAATTCCATGAGACAGCATTTCAATCCCTCCCTTTAATCTCCCTTACCTTGTCACCCTTGCTTGGAAAACTACACAGCCAGGAAATTCTAGCTCTGCCCTCCCTGCACCTGCCCCGTGCAGCTACAGGAGGCTAGAGACAACACAGACACGTCGATGCTGTCACGTTAACATCAGACCCAGATCACAAGGGGGTCCACACTGCAGCCCACAATCATCCTGTCCCTGCACGGCTCCCTCAGTCTCCCCCATCCCCTGCTCAAACATCCACTCTCCTTCCCCATCTCATTACTGCCAGTGACCTTGTTTCCTGCTTCACTGAGGAAACTGGACACATTAGAACAGGGGTCTCAAACTCAACTCAGCATGTGGGCCGCAGAGCAAGATCACAGCCGTTTGGCGGGCCGCACTAGGTCTACAAAAGGCAACTGTTACGCAACACTTTTCTCACTGCAGTTGAAAACAAAAAAAAAATCAGTACAAGGACAATCGTACACGCAGTTTACTCAGTGTCACAAAATGACCAGAAACTGTAGTTCGCATCACAACTGCTGTTAATTAAGCTAATATCTAGCTAGGATGCTAGAGAAATGAAAAATACAAGTAGGCCCCTAGGCTTACTTAATTTTATCCAAAATATTTTGAACTTCGTGGATTAGTCTGCGGGCCGCACAAAATTGTTCGGCGGGCCGCGAGTTTGAGACCCCTGCATTAGAAGATGATTGTGCCTGATCAGCGATGGTGCAGTTGACAGTTCATCGAACTGGGACGTGGAGAACCCTGGTTCGAGACCCTAAAGTAATCAGCTTGAGCACAGATTCATCTGTCTTAAGCAAAACTCACCAGCTTGGACTCAAGGTTGCTGGATTGAGCAAGGGGTTACTCGGTCTGCTGTAGCCCCGGTCAAAGCACATATGAGAAAGCAATCAATGAACAACTAATGTGCCGCAACAAAAACTTTATGCTTCTCATCTCTCTCCCTTCCTGTCTCTCTGTCTCTGTCTCTGTCTCTGTCTCTCTCTCTCTCTCTTCCTCTCCTCTCTTTCTCTCTTTGTCAAAAAAAAAAAAGAAGAAGACTATTGTTACAGATTTCCAACACTGTCTGCTTGGAGACTTCACCACAGGTGAGCTGTCCACACTCCCAGCCAGAGCCGTCCCTCTGCTGGTGCTCGAGGCTTCACCCTTTCTCGTCTATGTTAAGGTGCTGGTCCAGGAGTTATTCACTATTTTCTCCTCATTCTTTCCTCCACTAGGTCACATGGTAGCATGAGAATGCACACCCAGACCTCAGCCTGAGGGAGCATAACTGACCGATGGCCCCGCTGCCGTGCTCTCTAATCTGCTGCCCCATTTGCTCTGGGATCTCGCTTCTCACAGGCCCCTTCCCATCAATGATTGAGAACAGCAGGGATACTGAGGCAGGACCATTGCTCCTCTGAGAGTTAACTTATGATCCAGGCTCCCTGACACCCTCTGTGAACTTTCCTTGCTCTGTCCTGGGTCTGGGACGCCTCCAGCCAACCTCCCTTCTCTCTCTCCATCATTTGGATGACCACTTTGAGCACTTGTAACTTCGAGGATGTACATGCTCCTGTTGAAATGCACAGTGACACACGGCTTCCCTGGGCTTCTCTGTATTGAGGTGGGTGGGGGGGGAGTCACAGACAAACTCAGGGCTACGGAATGAAGATCATTTCACAATGTAACAATCCCGAGTCACAGACACACTGTGTGGAAAGTAGAATTCAGGAGCTTTGTGAGTCTGACCGCAGTGCTGGTTAGACACATTTCTGGACCAAGGAGCCAAAATCACTTCTTTACAGATCAGCTTCCTGATGTTCAGGGTTCCCGAGACTGTGCTCCCCACTGGGGTTCACAGACAACAGGGAGACTGGTCTCTGAGGATCTCCATCCCGTGTTTTCAGACACAGCTCCTCCAGGGTTAAGAGAAACCCCTGTCCCTCCACCTCCATTCCCTGGGCAAGGTTACTCTCTGGCATCAAGTACCCTGGGTGAGTTTTGTTCTAGAAGAGTCCAGGGGGAGAGATAAGTGGTGGGAGGCAGGGAGTCCATTTTAAGGGTATGGATTCTGGAAAGAGAAGAAGAGTAAAGGACGAGCCCAGCCTGGGGGTCTCTCCTTGGTGTCTTCACACAGCCCCTGGGCCAGGACTCAGAAAGACAGGTGACAGAAAGCTTCCTGCACAGGAGGTGGGGTCAGGGCACAGTTTCGGGTCCCCAGGCCTGGCTCTTGGTTTCTTTGCCCGAAGGCAGAGTCTGGAGGAGACAGTGAGTGTCTGGGAGTGGACATCTGCCAGAGGTCACTTCTCCCTCTCACAACCCGTTCGGATCCCTCTTTCCGGATACTCATGATGAGTCCCCAGATATCACTCCCATTGGGTGTCCAGTTTTTAGAGAAGCCAATCACCGTACCTGAGGTCCCCGGTTATAATGTCTCCGCTGACCAGGTGGACTCAGATTGTCCCCAAACTCTGAGTATTCTGGTCATGGGACCCCCATTTCTCCTGCTGCTGCTCCCGGGGGCCCTGGTCCTGACCCGGACCTGGGCGGGTGAGTGCAGGCCGGGTGGGAGCGGCCTCTTCTTGGAGGAGCGAGGGGACTCGAGAAGTGCTCAGGACCCGGGGAGAGCGTGTGTCCTCCGCCCGTGTCCTGACCCCTGCTCTGTTCTGGCCCCTTTTCCGTCTCCGGGGCTCGGGACCCGCACAAGGCGGTGATCACAGTTCTCATACCCTCCCCGTTCCCAGGTCCCCACGCCCTGAGATATTTCCTCACCGCCGTGTCCCGGCCCGGCCGCGGGGAGACCTGGTACATCGAAGTCGGCTACGTGGACGACACGCAGTTCTTGCGGTTCAACAGCGACGCCGCAAGCCCGAGGGCGGAGCCGCGGGCACCGTGGATGGAGCAGCCGTGGCTGGAGCAGGAGCACCCGCAGTATTGGGACCGCAAGACGCAAATCTTCAAGGACCACGCACAGCATTACCGAGGGAGCCTGAACGCCCTGCGCGGCTACTACAACCAGAGCGAGGACGGTGAGCCACGCGCGTGCGTCCCGGTCACGACCCCATCCCCACGGACGGGCACTGGTCGCCCGAGTGTCCTGGTCTGAGCTACACCGAGACCGCAAGACCTCCCACCTCACCCGGGAGGAGCCCGCGAGACTTTGACCCGGTTTCATTTACGGTTTAGCTTTAAATCCCCGCGGTCAGCGCGGGGGCGGGGCCGAGTGGGCGGGGCCGAGTGGGCGGGGTCAGGGTCTCACACCCTCCAGGCCAAGCTTGGCGGTGAAATGGACCGGGACGGGCGCTTCCTCCGCGGATACAGTCACGTCGCCTACGACGGTACCGACTACATCGCCCTGAACGAGGACCTGCGCTCCTGGACCGCGGCCGACGCAGTAGCTCAGATCACCCGGCGGGAGTTGGAGGAGATCGGTCAGGCGGAGCGCGTGAGGATCTACCTGCAGGGGGAGTGCGTGGAGTGGCTCCGCCTTTTCCTGGAAAAGGGGAAGGAGACGCTGCAGCGCGCAGGTACCAGGGCCGCGGGGCTCCCTCCTCTCCCCTCGGGCTGCGGCTCCTACACGGAGACAGGAAGTGGACCGGGGTCAGAACACCCTCCTTTGGGTCGGGACATTGAGTCCCCTGGGTTTTCAGATCTGGGACCAGAGATCGACTCCCCCTTCTCTCGGGGACAATTAGGTGCAGTCTCTGCGGGATGGAGGGGAGACCAACCCTGAAATAACCCATCAGGGGCTCCCCTTGAACCTGGCTGTGACCCTGGGACACATGGAAACTTTCTCCCTCAGACCTTGTTCTCTGTCCCCCACGCAGTATGTCTGAGGGCCGACCGGCTTTTCTGAGTAATTTAGTCTCCAGGCAGGTTGGAACCAGAAACGTATTTTCTCCCCTCAGGTCCTGTCTTCTACCCTGGAGTGTGTCCCTCCAACTCTAGAACTTTCCAAAGACAGAAGAGATCATCCCAGGTGCCTCTGTTCAGGCTGGTGTCTGGGTTTTGTACTCCCTCCCCCACCCCAACTGTCCTGTCCACTCTCAGGATGGTCACAGGAGTGCTGCTGGAGTGGCCCATGAGGGATAAAAAGTTCCTGCATTTCTCACCCTTCTCCTCAGACCCCCCAAAGGCACACATGACCCACCACCCCATCTCTGACCGTGAGGTCACCCTGAGGTGCTGGGCCCTGGGCTTCTACCCTGCGGAGATCACCCTGACCTGGCAGCGTGACGGGCAGGACCTGACCCAGGACATGGAGCTTGTGGAGACCAGGCCTGCGGGGGACGGGAGCTTCCAGAAGTGGGCGGCTGTGGTGGTGCCCCCTGGAGAGGAGCAGAGCTACACGTGCCATGTGCAGCACGAGGGGCTGCCCGAGCCCCTGACCCTGAGATGGGGTGAGGAGGGGACGTGGGCACAGAGCCTCTTAGGGAGCAGGGGCCTCTGGAGGACTTCAGCAGGGTCGGGGCTGCGACCTGCAGGTCAGGGCCCTGACCTTCCCTTCCCTTCCCAGAGCCTCCTCAGGCCACCATCCCCACTGTGGTCACCGTTGCTGTCCTGGTCCTCCTTGGAGCTGTGCTCGCTGGAGCTGTGGTGGGGGCTGTGATGTGGAGGAGGAGGCACTCAGGTAGGGAAGGGTGGGGTCTGAGTTTCTTGTCCCACAGGGGGTTTCAAGCCCAGGAAGAAGTGTGTCCACTTCATTAATGGGAAATACTGTTCCCACGCCTGTGCTTCCCCAGTCCGGGGCTGTTTGCTAACATTGACTGTTTAGTGAGGCACGTGTGAACATGAGGGACAGATTTATCACCTTGATGAGTCTGGTGATGAGGACCTGGTCCCCAACAGTCACAGGTCAGAGGAGAAGATCCTGCTGAGGACAGACCTCCTGGAGGGAGATTGTTTCAGTTCCCACACATGTATTTTCCTCAGGTTTCCTGATCCTGCCCTGGGTCTGCAGTCACAGTTCTGGAAACTTCTCTGGGGCCCAGGACTAGGGGTTCCTTTAGGACCTCATAGCTCTGCCTCCTCCCTGGTCTGTCACAGGCTGTTTTCTTCCTGCAGGTGGGAGAGGAGGGAGCTACGCTCAGGCTGCCAGTCAGTACAGAGAGGGTGACCCTGTGACCCTCTGTCAATGGAAATGGAAGCCATGGACCTCACCCCTCATAGTTCCTCCTTTATTCTCCTGTCCTGGGGGCTCTGACCATGTCCTGTTGTTCTATACCAGGCAGTGACAGTTCCCAGGGCTCTGATGTGTCTCTCAGGGTTTGTAAAAGTGAGATCCTGATGTGGGGAGGGGTTGGGGCAGAGGTGACAGGTCTGGGTAATAGGGCTTCTCTGGGACATTTTGAGCATGAGGGGAGGTATTGAGAATGTCACCAGTTACAATGACTGACCCGAGTTTGTTTGTGATTATGTTCTTCTTCAGCGTGAGACAGCTGCCTTGTTGGGGACTGAGTGACGAAAGATGCATCAAACACACACCCACCAACCCAATTTGTGACTTCAGGAACCTCTCACTTCTCTTTCTGCAAAGGGCAGTAGAACATGTCTGCATTCCTATCAGCATAATTGAGGAGGTGGGAGGCTGGCCCACCCCTGCCCCCAGGTCCCCTCCCCACACTTCCCTGTCCAGCAGAGGGGGGCTGGGCCCTCCCCATCCCTGTCTGTACTTTGTGGAGCACTGAGCTGCAGCTCCTTACTCCCTTATTGAAATAAGACTTTGGGTGGGAATTAGTTTTTTCACTTCTTGCTGTGGGGGTTGTTGGGTTAATTCGAGAAGAAGACCCTAAAGTTTGAGAGGAAATAAATGGAAGCACTGAGAACTTTCCAGAACCTGTGTGTTTGCTGTGCTGAGTCTGTTGCAGGGACAGGAGAGGCTGTGAGGACCAAGCGTGGTCGGTGCCTGTGCCCAGTCAGTGCTCAGTGCTGAGAGCAGCTCAGTAGTCAGTATACAGGAAAGGAAGGCGCTGCAGCTCTTAAGAAAAAACACACAAGCCCTGGCCGGCTAGCTCAGCAGTAGAGCGTCGGCCTGGCGTGTGGAAGTCTTGGGTTTGATTCTCGGCCAGGGCACACAGGAAAAGCTTCCATTTGCTTCTTTACCCTTCCCCCTCTCCTTTCTATCTATCTCTCTCTTCCCCTCCTGAAACCAAGGCTCCACTGGAGCAAAGTTGGCCCCAGGCGCTGAGGATGGCTCCAGGGCCTCTGTCTCAGGTGCTAGACTGGTTCCAGTTGCAACAGAGCAACACCCAAGATGGGCCGAGTAGTGCCCCCTGATGGGCGTGCTGGGTGGATCCTGGTCGGGCACATGAGGGCATCTCTCTACCTCCCTGCTTCACATTTCAGAAAAAAAGAAAAGAAAAGAAAAAACACACAAGACACAACATACAGAAAAGTTGGGTACAGACAATTCCAAGCCCCTAGGACCCAGATCCCAGATCTCTGCAACCTCATCAAATTTATTCGTGTCTTTGCTCATCAAGTAAATTATCAGAGCCTGGGTCAGATTAGCCTAGAATGGATCCAGGTGCAGAACTAATCCTTTCAGGTGTGCAGGAAGTGGCTACAGGGATCACCTGCTTCCTATAAACAGTCACAGTAGTGCTGGTCAGAGCAGCGTTCTGCCCCCACAGGACTTGGCGTTCCAAAGTCCACACCAAAGATGGTCTCAGGGCAGCATCCTAATCTCTGGCCATTTTCTTACATGTCCCCTTTTTGTTTTTGTGTTTCTGTGTTAGCAGGTTTTGCAGCCTCTCTGTGTTGATTGTCTGAGGTATTGTTGTGAGCATCTGAGGCCTAAAGAAAACATATTAAAATAATACATATCCTAATGAGACCTCCCAATAATCCAATATTCCATTGTTTTATCCAAGAAATAGAATTAAGGGCTTGCAGACCGTCAGCAATGCCACGCGCAGTGTTAATTAGACACACTCCATCATTAAGTCTCCCGGGAATTGCAAGTCTCATTCTCCTTGCTACAGTCTCGAACGGCATACCCCCTAGGGGCCCAGTCAATCACAGTTCCATAGGAACCAGTAAGTAGCAAAACACTATCAGGTCCGCGACAATCTTCCCAGTGCATTTTCTCAGTGGATGGAGTCCAAAGTGCAGGCATGGTCAGCTGTAGCACTGCCTGCAGCTAAGGGTCCTGGAAGATTAGTATGTGAACAAATATGAGTGATATAGAAAAGGAAGCGGCGTTGTTGGATAGTTTGGTATAATTGAAAATAAAGATTAGTAAGAGGTTGTGGTAAAGAAATTTTTAACAAAGGTGTTTCAATCATCCTTGTGACGTACTACATAAACAATCACTAACAATGTTAACTGGATTGGGAAAATCCTGCAAAGCAGAAATAACAGCATATAATTCAGCTTGCTGAGCAGAAAAACCCAAAGTGGAAATCTGTTTCTGTATCACCTGGGTACAGACAGCATGTCCATTACCAGAGCCATTGGTAAAGATGGTGGGACATTAGATAAAACTTCCAGCCGGGTAATATGAGGTAGGATCCACTGAGCGTGTCTCAGGAACTGGAAAAGAGAGTTTTTGGATAATTATCAATAATCCCTGGGAAATCAGCTAAAGCTATCTGCCAGTGTAAATGATTCTGAAAACAAGAAGAAACACCAGCTCTTGTTAAGGGAAGGATGATCGTAGATGGATCACATCCCACAAGTTGTCGAATCTGTTCTCTCCCTTTGAGAATAAGTGAGGACATGAGATCAAGATGGGGAGAGAGATTTGATGGTAGAATTAGGTAAGAATAGCCATTCAACTAATTCATCATGTTGAACAGTAACGCTTGTAGCAGAGACCGGGACAGTCTGTTGAATCTTCTCAGGTGCTATTTTTAAGCCAACAATTTGGACCTCTTTCTCTGAAGCAGCATAGGCTTTAGTTAATTCTTCTTGGTTTCCAGCTGCTACAAGAATATTGTTCATATAATGGGTGTTGCAGTTCTAAGGGAATTGTGACTGATCAGGTTCCAGGGCTTTAGCTACAAAGTTTTCACAGATAGTAGGGCTGGTACGCTGCCTTCTGGCAACACCTTCCACTGAAATCTTTTCACTGGCTCTTTAGCATTAAGGGCAGGTACAGAAAAGGCAAATTTTTCTCAATCTTCCTGTGCCTAAGGTATGTGAAGAAACAATGTTTTAAGTCAATCACTGTTAATGGCCACTCATTAGATATGAAAGATGGATTTGGTAACCCTGGTTGTAAAGCCCCCATATGTTGAATTACTGCATTTCCTGCACATAAATCTATCAAAACTCTCCACCTTCCCAATTTTTTTCTTCATCACAAACACTGGAGAATTCCATGGGCTAAATGATTTCTCTCTATGTCCTTTTTCTAATGGCTCTAATACTAATTCTTGAAGAGCCTCCAATCTCTCCTTAGCTAACGGCCACTGTTTAATTCAAACAGGCTTCTCTGCTGTCCATTTTAAAGGCACTGCTTGGGGTTTAGAGAGGAGGCTTTTGTGAACAGCAGCCACTAGAGAAAATGCGACGGGTTCTCTGTTCCTTGTCTATGGCTTCTTGTTTCAGGCTATAAGGACACTGTAATGCCTTGATGTTTACCGATGCCACTCTCTTTGTAACTGTCACTGGAAAAGCCATCTGTGATGCATCCCAATCTCCCTCTCTACGGGCCTGGAATATTCCTTTCTGAAGAGCCAGTAACTTGGCGGTGACTCCCTAGGTACAAGAACAGGTGGAGGAGGGGACAGCAAATTTCTGCAAAATCAATGAAAGGGGCAGATGGTGAGAAGGTTTGTCAACCATCAGAGCACCTTCAGGTTCAGTGTATTTAATCTCATATTTTCATCTCCCTCATCATCTCCCTCCTCCTCCTCCTCATCATCATATTGCAAAGGTTCTAAAACAGATTGAACTGAGGTCTAAGTTTGCTGGATAGTAACTGGCAACGAATCACCTTGAGTATATCATTTTTTTGACTCTTTTCCTCCCTTTCCCAGTTGTGTAAATCTAGACTTCCTAAAGCAGGAACCGAGTGCAGTGCTTCTCAGTCACTTGAGATCATTCTGAAAGTTTCCTTCGCTGCTTTAGCCCCGCCAGCTGTCAACAGCTGTTTTCAGAGACAGACATAGGGATGGCATTTCATAACACTGTCCCTTTCCCCCTGGTTACCCTGTATTTTCTAGAGGACATACTTACCACTTTCCTGTGACTGACTAAACCGAGGCCTCTATATCCCCTTGGGGTCCAGCAGTTACTTCCTTACTTTATTTATCACCCCGGTAATCTTTCTTCCAACCGTGTTACTGTTCAAATTGGGTCCCTGTTTGGGCACCAGTTGCTGAGACCCACTCAGCAATGGATGTGCATGAAAAAAAGGCGCTGCAGGACTTAAGGAAATATACACACAGGACACAACATAGA
>NW_027095839.1:0-15023 GCF_036850995.1 Saccopteryx leptura | reverse complement strand
CCCAAGTAAACCACTTAACTTCACACCTTAAGGAACTAGAAAAAGAAGAACAAAGACAATTCAGAATCAGTCAAAGAAAGAAAATAATAAAAATCAGAGCTGACATAACTGAAATAGAGAACAGAAAAACTAGAAAAAAATAATAAAAGAAGGAGCTGGTTCTTTGAAAAGATCAACAAAATTGACAAACTCTTGGCAAGACTCACCAAGAAAAAAAGAGAAAGGACTCATATAAACAAAATCCAAAATGAAAGAGGAGAAATCACCACAGACATCATAGATATACAAAGAATTATTGTAGAATACTACAAAAAACTATATGCAACAAAATTCAACCATCTAGAAGAAATGGATAAATTCCTAGAACAATACAACCTTCCTAGACTGAGTCATGAAAAAGCAGGAAGCATAAACTCACCAATTAGCAGGGAGGAAATAGAAATAAACTATTAAAAACCTCCCCACGAATGAAAGTACAGGCCTAGACGGTTATACTAGTGAATTCTATCAAACATTCAAAGAAGACTTGGTTCCTATTCTGCTCAAAGTCTTCCAAAATATTGAAGAAGAAGCAATACTTCCAAACACATTTTATGAGGCCAACATAACCCTCATACCGAAACCAGGCAAGGACAACACAAAAGAAGAAAACTACAGACCAATATCTCTAATGAATACAGATGCTAAAGTACTAAACAAAATACTAGCAAATTGAATACAACAATGTATTAAAAAAAATAATACATCATGATCAAGTAGGATTCATCCCAGAATCTCAAGGATGGTTCAACATATGTAAAACAGTTAACGTAATACACTATATCAACAAAACAAAGAACAAAAACCACATGATCTTATCAATAGATGCAGAAAAGGCATTTGATAAAATACAACACAACTTTATGTTTAAGACACTCAACAAAATGGGTATAGAAGGAAAATATCTCAACATGATAAAGCATCAGCTAACATCATATTAAATGGCATAAAACTGAAGGCTTTCCCCCTTAAATCAGGAAAAAGACAGGGTTGTCCACTCTCTGCACTCTCACTTAACGTAGTGTGAGAAGTTCTAGCCAGAGCAACCAGACGAGATAAAGAAATAAAAGGCATCCATATCAGAAAAAAAGAAGTAAAGGTATCACTTTTTGCAGATTATATGATCTTATACATTGAAAATCTTAAAGATTCCACAAAAAGATTACTAGAAACAATTAACCAATACAGTAAGGTCGCAGGATACAAAGTTAATATACAAAAGTCCATAGCCTTTCTATATGCCACAGTGAAACACTGGAAAACAAACTCAAAAAATAATCCCCTTCACGATTGCAGCAAAAAAAATAAATAAATAAAACACCTAGGATTAAACATAACAAAGAATGTAAAGGACCTACATAACAAAAACTACAAAGCATTGTTAAGGAAAATTGAAAAAGATACAATGAGATAGAAAAATACTTTTTGTTATTGGAATGGAAGAATAAATATAAACAAAATGGCCATATTACCCAAAGCAATATACAGACTTAATGCAATTCCCATCAAAATTCCAATGACACTTTTAAAAGAAATGGAACAAAAAATCATCAGATTTATATGGAACTATAAAAAACCCTGAATAGCCAAAGCCATCCTAAGGGAAAAGAATGAAGCTAAGGGCATTATAATACCCGACTTCAAACTATATTATAGGGCCATGACAATCAAAGCAGCATGGTACTGGCACAAAAATAGACATTCAGACCAATGGAATAGAAAATCCAGAAATAAAACTACATATATATGGTCAAATAATTTTTAATAAAGGGGCCAACAACACACAATGGAGAAAAGAAAGCCTCTTCAACAAATGGTGCTGGGGAAACTGGAAAGCCATATGCAAAAGAATGAAACTCGACTACAGTTTGTACCCTTGTGCTAAAATTAATTCAAAATGGATCAAAGACCTAAATGTAAGACCTGAAACAATAAAATACATAGATGAAAACATAGGTACTAAACTCACAGACTTTCGTTTTAAAGAGCATTTTATGAATTTGACTCCAAAGGCAAGAGAAGTGAAGGCAAAGGTAAATAAATGGGACTACATCAGACTAAGAAGTTTTTGCTCAGCAAGAGAAACTGACAACAAAATAAACAGACAGCCAACTAAATGGGAAATGACATTTTCAAACAATAGCTCAGATAAGGGTCTAATATCTAAAACAAAGTACTCATAAAACTCAACAACAAACAATCCAATAAAAAAAATGAGAAGAGGACATGAACAGACACTTCTCCCAGGAAGAAATACAAATGGCCAACAGATATATGAAAAGATGCTTATCTTCATTAGTTATTAGAGAAATGCAAATCAAAACTACAATGAGATACCACCTCACACCTATTAGATTAGCTATTATCAACAAAACAGGTAATAGCAAATGTTGGAGAGGCTGTGGAAAAAAAGGAACCCTCATTCACTGTTGGTGGGAATGTAAAGTAGTACAACCATTATGGAAGAAAGTATCGAGGTTCCTCAAAAAACTAAAAATAGAACTACCTTATGACCCAGCAATCCCTCTACTGGGTATGTACCCCCAAAACTCAGAAACATTGATACGTAACGACACATGTAGCCCCATAGTCATTGCAACATTTTTCACAGTGGCCAAGACATGGAAACAACCAAAAAGCCCTTCAATAGATGACTGGATAAAGAAGATGTGGCACATATATACTATGGAATACTTACTACTCAGCCTTAAGAAATGATGACATCAGATCATTTACAACAAAATGGTTGGACTTGATAACATTATACGGAGTGAAATAAGTAAATCAGAAAAAAACATGAACTGCATGATTCCATACATAGGTGGGACATAAAAATGAGACTAAGAAACATAGACAAGAGTGTGGTGATTACGGGGCAGAGGGAGTAGGGAGGGAGGGAGAGGGGGAGGGGGAGGGGCACAAAGGAAACCAGATGGAGGTGATGGAGGACAATCTGACTTAGGGTGATGGGTATGCAACATAATTGAATGACAAGATAACCTGGACATGTTTTCTTTAAACCTATGTACCCTGATTTATGGATTTCACCCCGTTAAAATTAATAAAAATTTTAAAAAGCCATTCATTATTTATCCCTCTGTTTCACAGACCTAAGTACTGATTTACACACAAATAAGACAATTGCTCTACAGAGACATAAAGATGACACATAAGTAAATCTGGTGAATCCTAATAGTGAAGTTTCTAATTAGCCACCAACTTCACTGACAAAGAACACAGAGTATAGTAATAGCATGACAAATCCTCCCAGGGTGGGTACAAACACAGAAACAAGTTTAACACCCAAAATTTTATTCCATTTAAGTTTAAATGAGTGCTCCTTCCATTTTCCAATTTTAAAGCAACAATGCAGAAATAAAACTATTTTAATTAATTCAATATTTAAAGCCAGCATTTCTAATTTTGCATGGAAGAACTTAATTAAGGCCTCAAAAAATTTTGGCTGTTTTAAGTTGATATTATTCTATACATTTTATAAGTATAGATTGCCCACTTATCCAGAATTTACCCCAGGGGACTATCCTTAAAAATGGATAGGGTGATACCCATTCAGTTTCAATATCAGACAAAAACTAAACAGGAACCAGACTCAGACAAATTAGAAAGGAACCTGAATTTTCAGCATGCAATCAGATCAGAAAGATGCCTGCCTTATCTCAGTCAGACTGTTTTGTGATGAGTGGTTCTGGAGGATGGAATAGCAGAAACTTCCCCAAGTGAAGATACACTCAGCAGCTGATTGGGAAGTGCTGTAGTCAGATCCTCCAGGGTCCCCTAGCCTTGGACTAATTTCAAAGCAAAAGACACAGAAGAAACAAAATGATATTTCAGAGGGTTGTAGCTAAAACATTAAAGAAAATAAAAAAATCCAGGATTGTACAATAACTGAGAAAGCTGTAGCTTTAGTAGTATCTAGGTCTCTACTGTTAATCCTCAGAGGCAGTTTTCCATTAAGGAAGGAATATGACTCTTCCCAGGTGCAGTATGTAGGAGTCAAGGGAGGAGAAAAAAGTGGTTTGTTCTCCTCATCAGCCTCCTCAAATTTCATTGCTGTCCTAACTGGTGGTTCAGGTTGATTATGCCAAGATTCCACTTTTACTCACTGTCATGTTGTGAGAAGAGAAACAGAAACCTTTAATCCTTGTTCAAACTGCTTTTTCAAAACTTGAACTACTCGCTCCCGTAATTAAAAATCTGTTTCCCTTACCAGGGTACTGTGGGTCCTACTCTTATACAACAAGAGTTTCTGCAATGCTTTAAGCTCTACAGTATTCGGAGCAGCATGGTGCAATTGTTGTAAATTTCTAACATAAATGTGCTACTGCTTGGTGAGCTCCTGACTCATATTGGATCCGCTCTTTGACCTATGTGTTTTGGTCCCTTCTTCAAGGGGAATAGGGACTGTTCCTCACCATAATTCTCTGTAAGATGCAACTGCTAAACTACTCTTCATGCACAAATTCCACATGATGATGTTGGGAGACACCACTTGTAGTACTCCAGCCCATTGGGAACTACCAGTGTTAAGTGAAAAAAACCTGCTCAAGACACATAGTGATGTCAAGAGGAAGTGAGAGAGGCTTTCCAAGAGGGGTAAAGACTTCCTGAATTTCCTTCTTTCTCGGTTTTTATTGATCAAAAGCCGAACAACGGTAACAGAATTACAAGGGAGGGAGATCAGGTGATAACAGAAAAGAATTACTAATCAACTTTTGTTGCCATGGAGATAGGGATACTTTTCATCAGTATATTCTTTAGCTAATTAACAGGCACAAAGAAAGCAGCAACCTAAAACCTCTAGGCTAATTTTCTAAAGCCTGCTCACATGCATTTTTTGTTGTGGCACAAGGGTCACGTACTCACAGTTTCTCAGTGTTTGTATCCAAGAGACATTCACTCAATTATTTTAAATAAAGTTCTACAATCCAAGTATGAAGAGGTCAAGTTTACATGGGTGATTCCCTATAATTAATTTGTTTTTTAATTTGTTTCCAATGAATTAGTGTTTTCTCATAACTCATTGACTCTTTTTGTAACTTCAATTTTTAATTTTTTCATTTAAATCCAAGAATTCCATGTAATTAAAACAGCTTTTTAGGGAGTATAATTTTTTTTATCTGTCTGAACAGAGTCTTTATTTTGTAGATCCATTGTATTTGATGTCGTCTTTCTTGATGGCACTTGAGCGTAGAATTGTGAAGAACCCTAACAAGAAACAGGTTGTTTCTCCACTAGGATTCACTGTATCACAATTTTGGGCTCTGTAAACTTCTTAGGCAAACCTGAGCTGAGAGGTTGCTGTCATATTGATGTAGGCAGGGCTACAGTTTCATTGTTGGAATGGGGCATGTTGTGAGGGCTTTATAGATTCAGTTTACAGCTGCGTAGGTTTAAGTATTTAGCAGTTGTGGTTTTAGGTCTCTGGGTATTCATTCCAACATCTCAGTAGACCAGGCGATTCACGGCAGAGCACTTCTACCTCACAATGGAGAGGGTGGCCACAGAGTTAGCTGTGTACCAAATCTTTATTCAATGCTTTATCAAGAAACACTTTGGTTGTTCCAATGTCTTGTCCATTGAATAATGCTGCCATGAAGGTGTTAGTGCATGTGTCTTTATGTGCCATTGTTTTTGAGTGTTTTGGTAGATACCCATTAGAGGGATTGCTGGGTCATAGAAGAAGTCTATTCCTTGCATTTGGGGAAACACCATCCTTTCTTTCATAATGGCTGTACCAATTTACATTCCCACCACCAGTGAATGAGGGTTTCTTTTTCTTCAAGGCCTCTCCAAGACTTGTTATTACAGGTCTTGTTGATAATACCCATTGAACAAGAGTGAGGGGGCATCTCGTAGCTTTGATTTGAATTTCTTAATTTGCTATTGAAGATCAGCATCTCTTCATATAACTTTTGGCCATTTCTTTGATCTTCAGGGAGAAGTATCTTTTTGGGTCCTCACTCATTTTAATCAGAAAGTTTGTTTGAAATTTTTGTCACTGAGCTTTGTAAGGTCTTTTTTTTTTTTTTTTTTTTTTACAGAGACAGAGAGAGGGTCAGAGAGAGGGATAGACAGGGACAGACAGACAGGAACGGAGAGATGAGAAGCATCAATCATTAGTTTTTCGTTGCTCATTGCGACACCTTAGTTGTTCATTGATTGCCTTCTCATATGTGCCTTGACCGCAGGCCTTCAGTAGACTGAGCAACCCCTTTCTGGAGCCAGCGACCTTGGGTCCAAGCTGGGGAATTTTTGCTCAAACCAGATGAGCCCGCGCTCAAGCTGGTGACCTCGGGGTCTCGAACCTGTGTCCTCGGCATCCCAGTCCGACACTCTATCCACTGCGCCACTGCCTGGTCAGGCTGTAAGGTCTTTATATGTTTTTTATATTAACCCCTTATCAGAGCTATTATTTGCAAATATCATCTTTCATTTATTTGACTGTTTTGATGTTCATTTCTCTAGCTGTGCAAAAGATTTTTAGTCTCATTTATTTAATTTTTGCCTTACTTCTCTATCCTTTGGGGTCTAATTCATAAATTGTTTTCCACTACCAAGGTCCATGAGTTTATTACCTGTTTTCTTCTATGTCATTTATTGTTTCAGATCATATGTTTAGGTATTTGATCTATTTTGAATTAAATTTTGTGCAGGGGAAAAACTGTAGTCTTTTCATTCTTTTGCATGTGGCTTTCCAATTTTCCCAGCACTATTTATTTATTTATTGTGTGTTTTTGGCTGCTTTGTTGAAGATGAGTTGTCCATGGACATTTTTATTTCTGGGCTCTTGATTATGCTCTGTTGGTCTGTATGTCTGTTTTTCTGCCAATATTATGCTGTTTTTATTACTATGGCTCAATAGTATAATATGAAGTCAGGTAGTGTGATATGATACCTCTGGTTTTATTCTTTTTCTTCAAGATTGCTTTGGCTATTCAGGGATTTTTATGGTTCTCTACAAACCTGGTAAGTTTTTTGCTCTATTTCTTTTTAAAAACATTGACATTTTGATAAAGATAGCATTAAATTTGAATATTGCTTTGTGTTGTATTGTCATTTTAACTTTGTGGATTTTTCCAGTCCATGAACATAAAATATTTATCCACTTCAGTGTCCTTTTTTTAATTTCTTTCAATAATGTCCTTCTATTTTTGGTAGAATTGGAGAATAATAGATATCAAACCTTTGAGTGTTTGTCAGAATTCACTAATATAGCTATGTGGTCTTTGACTTTGCGTTTTGGCAGGATTTAATAGTTGTTCTTATTTCCTCTCTTCTTATGGGTTTTTATATAGGTTTTCAACTTCTTCATGACTGAATCTAGGATAATTATGTAGTTCTAGTAATGACAGTTAACCAGACATGCTCAGTTCTTAATATAGAGAGATGCAGAAATAGATATAAATGTGTGTAAATATACATACACACATATTCCTTAGCTCTGTCTGCTGATGGGGCCTGGAAGCAACAAAACTCCAGTAGCCATGAGCACAGCTAATGCACCAATCAAAAAAGTCATGGTTCCTTGGAGAAATGGCTGATTTCCAGGCTAGGGTCGAAGGTAGGGAAATGCTCAATGAATAAGGGGGCATTTCTAAAGGATACAGAGCCAGCTTGGAAAGACTCCCACTGCTCAAATCAGGAACATGTGAGCAACAAAATGAAAATAGTAGAAGACTGTAATCCACAGAATAAAATAGAAATGTACCATTCCCCACTGACATAAATAAATGGGAGAGAAGGAAAAGCTCTTTCTTAGAGTATAATTCCAAGTAATAAATGTAATGAAGAATTAGAAAAACACCATTTGGCAACCCCCTGGCCTATATTGCAGTTATTTCAGGCAAGTATCAATACATGATAAAAACTATTGGCTCAAAGTTTGATGGAAAACAGGATATTATCTAGTCTCAAAGTAGCTCCCTATAAGATACTTCTCAATTACAAAGGGCAAACTAGTCACCTCATAGTGAAGAATCCTGCCAGATACTACCTTAAGTGATCAAAATTAACACTGTTAGTAATAGGACAAGTCAACACCCTATGCCTCCTGATAGGAATTTAAAAATGTCTATGTCATGAAAGACAAAGAATGACTGAGTAACTGTCCCAGAAAAAATAAATTAAAAGCCATGAAAACTAAATATAATGCATAATCAATCCTAGATTGGATTCTGGACAAGAACAAAATATATATACTTTGCTATAAAGGGTAACTGATAAAATTTAAATGTCTACAGATTATATAATAATAGTGTAGTACTTTGATAATAGTATGGTGGTTATATAAAACAATGTTCTTATCTTAAGAAATGACAAAATGAGTGAAGGTAGTTAAAATAAGCCCAACGGGTGTAATGTACAGCATGGTGCCTACAGCAAGTGACATCGTATTGTATATTCAAAAATTGCTAATAGAGTAAATCTTAAAAGTTCTCATCACAATAAAAAATTATAACTGTGTAGGGTGATGGATGTTAAATAAACTTATTGTGCTGATCATTTCTCTATATACAAATACCAAATTATTATGTTATATATCTGAAACTAATATAATGTTGCATCAATTATACTATTTTGATAAAATAAGGCATAGCCCAGAATCTCTAGAATAAGACAGTCTAATAAAATGTTTTAATGATCAAAGAAAAAGAACAGTAAAGTTTTTAGATATAAAGTTTATAACTTGTTCAGAAAACAATGTTATGTTAGTAAAGAGAAACAGAAAAAATGATAAGTAAATATAGTAAAATGTTAATATTTGGAGAGCGTGGGTCAAGGGTCTATGAAACAGAAGGTTCTTTTTACTATCTCTGCTATTTTTCTCTAAATCTGAAATTATTTCAAAATTCCTATCTTATCTTTTAAGAGTAACAGCTGTACCAACACAAAATATTGGTTAAGAAATAAATCAAAACTAGTAAAGAAATTTTTTTTGCTGCCTATGAAATCTGAAACCTTTTAAAAATAAGAGTACTCCATGTGGTGCAGAAAAGTATTATTACCTTGAAGAAGTGTGCTTTTTCGTAACACTGATGCTGCGAATGTAAACTGAGACAAGCTTTCTGAAGACTAATATGTCTTAATTAAATGCTTTTAAAATGTTCATATTCTAATAAAAGTATCTGACAAAAACCTACACTATTCTTTTTAGTTTTTTCCTTAGAGAGGGAAAGGAGAGGGAGATGGGGGAGGGAGAGAGCGGGGTTGGGGGGGGGAAACATCAATTTGTTGTTGCACTTATTTATGCACTCATTGGTTGATTCTTGTTTGTGCCCTGACTGGGGATTAACTACAACCCTCAGCATGTCAGGATGATGATGTTTTAACCAACTGAGCTACCCAGCCAGGGCCTACAACATCCTTTTTAAATATGAAACATTAGACACAATCCCTTTAAAAAATTAAGAACCTGATAAGATGTCCTACAATTAATACCTATTAACATTATTATTAAATATTACCCCAGTGCATTATAGCCAGCTCAGTAAAATAAATAAAATATATATAATTAGAAAGAAAGAAACAAAATAGTATTTATAGATATTATTGTCTACATAGAAAATTCAGAGGAATTTACAGAGTATTAGAATTATAAGTGTTGTCAAGGTAGCTGAATATCAATTTAATACACAAATAATTGCATTTATAAACATAAACAAGAAACAAATTATAATTTTTAAAAATCACATTTACAACAAAAAAAAGTTGCTTAGGATCTAACATAACAAAAGATCTTTGAGGCCTCTATTCAAATTTACATACACACACACTTTTAAGCTAAGAAGAGTCAGTACTCTTCATATTAACCTATGCAGTCAATGCAATCCCCATCAAAATCTCAGGGTTTTCTGAGGAGTTAGGAGAAGCTGACTCTAGAACATACATGGAAGAGCAGCAGAGTTCCAAGCACAGTCTACACCCACCCGGACTAAGAAAAGTAAGAAGGCCTGACCTGTGGTGGCGCAGTGGATAAAGCGTCGACCCGGAAATGCTGAGGTCGCCGGTTCGAAACCCTGGGCTTGCCTGGTCAAGGCACATATGGGAGTTGATGCTTCCAGCTCCTCCCCCCTTCTTTCTCTCTGTCTCTCTCACTCCTTTCTTTAAAAAAAGAAAAAAAAAAGAAAAGTAAGAAGGCGTAGCATCGAGGCTCACATGTGGCAGCATGCCCTAGCAAGTATACTGATGGTTAGAACTAAGCCACAGACCTTAAGACAGGATGCTCCCGGCACAGATGAGCCAGATAGCCAAATTAGCCAGTGGAGCTACCGTGAGAGCCCAGAAGCAGACCAGACTTACTAAAATATCCCTAACACCTCCATCCTCACCATCCCCTGAATTCAGTCTGCTCCCTACACAGGAGTCTTTAAGAAAGACAGATCATGTCACTTCTCTGCTTAAAACTCTCCAGTGGCCTCCCTTATCAGTAAGAGTGAAAGTCCAAGTCCACAGAAGCCACAAGGCCTAGCTCCCTTCCTCTGACATCATCTCTGACTGGTCTACTTGGCTTGCTTCTCTCCAGTCACAATAACCTTGTTTCAGTTCCATACATAACAGGAAAGTCACAGTTGCCCTAATCCTAAATATTTCTTTATCACTCTAACATTTACTTGTGGCCAGGTTCTTATTACCTGATTTTTCATTCAACATTTACAAAAAAAAAAAAGTTTTTGAAAAAAAAGAAGGCAAGAGAAAGCAGATACTATATTTTAGAGAACTTTAATGGAGTCCCAAATTAAAAAAAGATGACTGTGACATTTAGAGATAATAATGTCACAATTTCAGAAGAAATTAATATTTATTCTATTTATTCATTTCTTAAACAAATAATTTACTGACTGCCTAACATGTTTCAGAAAATGAATAAATACAACACACAAGACAGTGGTAAACCAGATAGGCAAGGCCCTGGCCCTCATGGAACTTCACATTTTGCTGAGGGAGTAAAAAATACAAGATTATTGTCAGATACTGATATGTTATGGGGGCAGGGGACAAAGGAACCATTACTCAGAGAGGCCTCTCTGAAAAGGTGACATTACAGGTCAATGTCAATAACAAGCCATATGAAAATCTAAGTCAGTCACATTCCAGGTAAAAGATACTCAGAGTGCTTGAGAATGAATCATTCTTTCATCTTCTGTGACTGATTTGGAAGAACACTGATTTGGAAACAAGCAAATATTCCACTCTCTGCCAATAATGGTATACAGCTCATTCCAGAGGAAAGCAGAGATAGAAATGAAATTATTCCCTCTAGGAAGACTCAGCACCCAAAAAGTTCTGTAAGTAAATATATGTAAAGAACATTTGGTCCCACCTAGTCTCTGAGGAAATCAAAACTGAGTAATGCAAACTGGGAATCAGAATTTAGATGTGTGAGTGGTCAATACATACTATAGGTGTCAAGAACAGCCTTTTAACTACCAGTATTCACACTGGGGTGAACAATGATGCCAAATTAGATTAAACTATGTAAACAAAAAAGGGGCAGGGCAACTTAATAGAGCCCACAAGCTCAGGGAGCTACTTGGCAGTCCTGATACACTGGAAGTCATCCCAGGCCTACTGCTTCCTTAGCAAAGGTTGATCTTCACCTTCAGTGAGCCCTGTCCATTGTTCTCATGCATCTAGATAACATTCCTTTGAAATGTCACAGTACTTTTCTTTTCCAGACCCCCGGAGAGTGCTGGCACCAGAGCACAAGACAACAGAACTCCTCTTTGTTACACACCATCTCTATGTACTGTAAATGTTACATGTTACTTGTCCTGTACCCACCAATATCAAAGGAATGTGTCTCCCCATTTTGCTTTTTATCCAACCCCAGAGATTTCCCACTTTGCTTTCTCCCACCTCCTTAATCTATCACCAGTGGATTCCATGCAACTTTCCCTATGCTTTCTCCTTTGATTCTAAATGTATAAAATTAGTGCAAAACTGTCATCCTCCGGAGCATTTTCTCCATCCCTGGAGATCTTGCTTCTGGACACATCCTCAAAAATGGAGTCTCTCATTCTTATAAAATTTTTCTATAGGTTTGGACGTTCTTACGTCAACAATTACAACTTTAGGTGAATAGCAGATTAATTTTAAGACATAAAAACTCAGACATTTTGGCCCTGGCCGGTTGGCTCAGCAGTAGAGCGTCGGCCTGGCGTGCGGGGGAACCGGGTTCGATTCCCGGCCAGGGCACATAGGAGAAGCGCCCATTTGCTTCTCCACCCCCCTCTCCTTCCTCTCTGTCTCTCTCTTCCCCTCCCGCAGCCGAGGCTCCATTGGAGCAAAGATAGCCCGGGCGCTGGGGATGGCTCCTTGGCCTCTGCCCCAGGCGCTAGAGTGGCTCTGGTCTCGGCAGAGCGATGCCCCGGAGGGGCAGAGCATCGCCCCCTGGTGGGCAGAGCGTTGCCCCTGGTGGGCGTGCCAGGTGGATCCCGGTCGGGCGCATGCGGGAGTCTGTCTGACTGTCTCTCCCCATTTCCAGCTTCAGAAAAATACAAAAAAACAAAACAAAACTCAGACATTTTAATTTCAAATAACTAAATAACTTGGATGAATCATCCCTTTGAGGATAAATACAAATTCTGGAGGGAATACTTTTTAAAGACATCCCTCAAACCCCAAAGACTTAAGAAGATTGTAAAGAATTACCTAGCTGAAGTCACAGCAAAATAATAGAACCCAGTGGTAGAATCCAAACCACCCAAAATGGTTTTAGCCTTCTGGCCCTTGAAAGTCCAGAAGGAGAAAAAAGGGAAGAAAACCAGTTTGCTCTTGAAACCCTTACAAATCCATGGGTAAAATAGTCAAAGGCAAGAATGTTTCAAAAGAAGGAAGTTTGATAATCCACTACTCATTTAAAGCAAAAACCCGAAAGAGCTATACTCCCAGAATAGAGGGAACCAGAAAGAAATCAGTTTTGGACAGATTTGCATTATAGCTTTATGTCATCTGGGTGACCTAAATAAACCTCTAAGTGTACCGTGGATTGTTGCATTGAGGTGGTCCCAATTCATATTGGTGGTGCCACCAGATGTCGAGCTGAAGCAAGGAGGCAGAGTGAGGGGTCCAACAAACAAACAAACAAACAAACAAACAGCAAGTCTCTGCAGAAGATCACACCAACCTAGCCCTCACGATATTGCTACAAATAATTACTCCTTTACATTGTGCACTGCATAGTAGCCAGACACACAAAGTAAAACAATACCACAAACAAGAACAAATTGAAATGACCAAAGCAGAATATGACCCAGAAAGTCTTGTAATATTAGAATTATCAAGAACAGCCTATAAAATAACTATAAGTTTGAATTAATAAAAACACAAGGGTTTAAGATTCTGATAGGACTCTAAGGTAAAAAATGTAAAAGAATAAATTTGAAAAAATAAATTAGAATTATAGAACTGAAAGACAGAATAACAGCAAAGGAATTCAGCAGTTTAAAGAAAAAATGGGACCTGGCCAGTGTAGCTCAGTGGACAGAGCGTCAGCCAAGCATATGGATGCCCCGGGTTCGATTCCCGGTCAGGGCACACAGGAGAAGAATCCATCTGCTTCTCTCTCCTCCCTCTCCTCCTTCTCTCTCACTTCCCCTCCCACAGACAGTGGCTTTATTGGAGCACATCAGCCTCAGGAGCTAAAAATAGCTCGGTACTTGAGCTATTTTTATCGGCCCCAGATAGGGTGGCTGGGGAGATCCTAGTTGGCGCACATTTGGGAGTCTGCCTCACTATCTCCCCTCCTTTCACCTTAAAAAAAATAGCAGGATACAGATGATTTTTAAAACCTGACCAAGTGAACATGTAAACTGTAGCAAAGAACAGCAGAATACCCTTTTTCCCCCCTATGTACACATAGGACACTTACAAAGACTGATAATGTGCTAGGCCATAACACAACCCAAAACAAATAATAAGGATTGAAGTGCAAAGACATTCTCTCCACAATTCAAGTATGCAAAAAATCAATCATAAAAGAAATCATTAGGAAACATTCATAGGTTTGGAATTAAAATAATCCATAAGTGAATCAAGGAAGAAATCATAAAAGGCATTTAAAATAACACATTTATGGGAAGAAGCTAAAGCAATGCTTGGGGGAGAGCCTTATATATGCATATATCAGAGAATATTTTTTAAAAATTTAATAAACTAAGCATGAATCTCAAGAGTTAAAAAAAAGAACAGCAAAAGAAATGCAAGGAAAATATAAAGAAAAATAATTAAGAGCAGAAATTCATGAAATAACAAAATACATGTAGGGGTTCAGAAGAGGCCTTCCCAAGATGTGCTACTTTGGCCTGTGCGTTATTTGGAACTGAAGACAATCGAGACCCTGCAGACTCACAAGAAACTTTTACCTTTCCCTTAAAGAATTTAAATTGGGGGCCTTCCCCACAATAAGACTTATCACCAGAAATAAAATTTTATGACCAACCTATAGGGAAGGGCAAACTTTTCATTACTAAATATCTGCTCTTCTTATAATCCTGCAAATGTCCCTCCTCCGCTGAAGCCCAAAGCATCTTACCTCATTCCTTGGCTCAGGATATGCCTCATTTTACCTTTCTGTGTCAGAACCTCTCCTTACGTGAGGTCTCTGACTCTTCCATATAGGGGTTCCTGTACATATGTATGTAAGTATATTTAGTTATTTTCTCTTGTCAATCTGCCTCATGCCAATTTAATTATTAGACCAGGTTAAAAAACCTGAAAGGGTAGAGGTCAATTTATTCCTTCCTACCACAAACAATAAAGCGATCAAAGAGCAAAAAGCTGGATCTTAGAAATCCACTTTGGAACTAATCAAAGGAAAAAAGAGAACTCAGCCCAGCCAACATGCTGATTTCAGGCTTATGATATCCTTAGCGAAGAAACCCAACCACTCCGTGACCTACAGAATTGTAGGCTAACATATGGGTGCTGTCTTAAGCTGCTAAGCTAGTGGTAAGTCATTGCAA
>NW_027095838.1:3662-15574 GCF_036850995.1 Saccopteryx leptura | reverse complement strand
GTCGTCCACATCCCAATCCAGTTCTCTCCACTGCGCCACCACCTGGTCAGGTCTGCTCCTGAGCTCTGTGGGAATGTTCTCTCCCCAGCCCGTTAGCTAAGACACTGGCTGTAGGATTAAGTCCTGTGTGTGTGGACAGAGTGTAAATTACAATATTAAAAACGCATCTGTCTGTTTGTATTTGTATGTGTTTTTATTAGAAAGATCTTTTACCACTTGATCAAAATCTTTCTCAGAATCCACTGAGATTATATGAGTTTATCTGTAGATCCATTAATATAATCTATAATATTAAAGGGTGATCAGTATGAAACCCAGATTGATAGACTGTGATAAATAACTTAGGGTACTGGTGTATCAATTTATTAATCTCAGATTAGGATCTCTGTTGATATTTTTTTAGAACTGTAGCATCAATAGTTCATGTTAATGGTCTATTATTTTCATTTTTCTTTGCAGCGGGGTCCAGGGATCAACATACGATGTTTCGTGTTTACGTTCACTCCCGTAAAAACTTAAAAAATTAAGACTGTAATGTTTCAGCTTATGCTGTTAGTGTCATACTTATGAACTTCATGTCATTTTTCTGTTACTACAGTACAGTGCACTGTACAGTATATATATATATATGTCTTTTTTCCTTTTTTATGGATTAGTTGTGCTTTTATGTTCCAGATTATGATTGTACAACTGTGTTAGGATAGGTAAGTGACGTAGGCTAGGGTGTGTTTCAACTTACACCAAAACTTGGGTTATGTCACTGTTGCAGGAACAGATCTATGTGGTTATCTGAGGACCCCTTTAGTTTATTTTACATGTGAATATATTTCTATCACACCTCCTTTCTAAGAATTGGAAATTTTTTTATATTTTTAATATTTTGAAATAAAAAAAGTATATGAATTAAACAAATGGAACTATCTGACCTGTGAAGTTTTCTTAGTGTTTTCTGTGAAGCTAGCTGTTTCCTATTCTTTTGTGAAATCGTTCTATAATAATATTCTTATTTTATCTTAAAATATGATTCTTTGGCCCTGGCCTGTTTGCTCAGTGGTAGAGTGTCGGCCTGGCGTGCGGAAGTCCCGGGTTCGATTCCCAGCCAGGGCACACAGGAGAGGCACCCATCTGCTTCTCCATCCACCCCTCTCCCTCTCCTTCCTCTCTGTCTCTCTCTTCCCCTCCCGCAGCCGAGGCTCCGTGGAGCAAAGGATGGCCCGGACGCTGGGGATGTCTCCATGGCCTCTGCCCCAGGGACTAGAGTGGCTCTGGTAGTGACAGAGCGACGCCCCGGAGGGGCAGAGCATCGCCCCCTGGTGGGCGTGCCCGGTGGATCCTGGTAGGGCGCATGCGGGAGTCTGTCTGACTGCCTCCCCATTTCCAGCTTCAGAAAAATTAAAAAAAAAAAAAGATTCTTTACCCATTTTTTGTAACAGAGGTAATTATTTTAAGTTATGAGGAAAATATGATATTGTTTAGTTTAATGAAATTTAATACATATTTAAAAAATATTGCTTCCACGTTACTTCTTATTTTGTATATTTGTGCATTATCCATTTTCATTCAAAATTCAGTGAATGGTGGTTCCATCCTGTCATTTGAAAATTAGGTTTGATGTGTCAGTCAGATCTACTGTTTTTCTAATGTTTCCCTCATTTATTGTTACATTATTATAATGAGAGGATGTTGTTTTGTTAATGATGTTGTTTTCTTAATGTTGTTGTTTTTCTTTTTATTGTATCTAGCAGAACTCTCAATGATCACTCTTGACTACTTTCTCTTTACAATACGGTTTCTAAAGAGTTCTCATTCTTTATTTTTTTTCTTTAATTAGACTTGATTTGTTATAAAGTATTTTGTTTGCAGCAGGTTGGAGCAGAAGGTGCAGATTCCCTGGCGCAGGTGAAACTAGTATCACCGGCAGCACCAGAGGCCAGGACCCCTCCCAAGTACCGTCTCAGATGCTTCTCAGTCTCAGTGGGAGCCAGGGCGCTGCTGCCCCAGCTGCTTCTCTGGGTCCAGAGATGCCTCAGTAAACTCAGGCTGTTTGCTAACCTTGAACTTCTCACTGAAAATAGAAGAATAAAAAGTCAGAGAAAGGCAAGTTTCATATGATTTCACTTACATGTGAAATCTAATGAACAACAACAAAAAACAAATTAACAAAGAAAACAGAAACAGACTCATAAATCTTTCATTTTGCCTGACCTGTAGTGGAGCAGTGGACCTGGATACTGAGGTCGCTGGTTTGAAACCTGGCCTTGTCTGGTCAAGGCACATATGGGAGCTGATGCTTCCTACTTCTCCCCTTTTATCTCCCTCTCTCTCTCTCTCTCTCTCTTTCTCTTCTTTTTAAAAAATAAGTAAGATAAAAAAGATTATTTCATTTTTACATGATTCTCCAGAAAGGTGCATTGTTAGGTGCCCCTGTGAACCTCACACAACAGCTCAGTGAGGACCATTCACTCAAAGAAAAGAAAAAAAAGAAAAAAAAAAACTGGACTTGACAGCTGGGACCTGACTCCCTGATGGAGACACAGCAGCTCTGACCCTGTGTCCTGGCAGAGTCCCGTGGGCAGGGACCTATGTGTGGTCTCAGCAGGTGCTTCCTCCCAGGGCTCTCCCAAGAGGTGAGGTCAACCAGTTTTATCAGTCTGGGGTGATAGCTGAGCTCAGCACCAGGGCTCAGGGAGGGGCTGGCGGTCACTGAGGGACACACATTTGCATGGACAGCCCCTCCTCTGGCAGAGGGGGGAGAAGAAAAGGAGGTCAGGGGTAGCCCAGCCCCACTGTGGGCTCAGGGCTGTGAGCACCATGGCCTGGACCCCTCTCCTCCTCGTGCTCCTCTCTCACTGCACAGGTGGGGACAGGCCTCACAGACACAGGGCAGCTGTCCATCCTGGATCAGCCACTTTTCTTCAGACCCTAAGGTACATTACCTTGGTCCTTGCCCCATGTGCCATTTGTGTTCGCAGGTTCCCTGTCCCAGCCTGTGCTGACTCAGCCGCCCTCCCTCTCTGCATCTCCTGGAGCATCAGCCAGACTCACCTGCTCCCTGAGCAGTGGCTTTGATGTTGGTGGGTACAGGATATACTGGCACCAGCAGCAGTCAGGGAGTGCACTTCATTATCTCCTGAGGTTCAACTCAAACTCAGATAAGTACCAGGGCTCCGGTGTCCCCAGCCGCTTCTCTGGATCCAAAGATGCCTCGGCCAATGAGGGCTCCTGCTCATCTCTGGGCTCCAGCCTGAGGACGAGGCGGACTATTACTGTGATATATGGGATGATGGCAGTAAGAGTTACACAGTGCTCCAATGTAACAGGGAAGTGAGACTAAAAGCACGCAATGCTCTCCCTGCTTGTGGTTGTTATCTTTGTTCTGCCTGGGACCAAGGGTAATGCAGGGTGAAATCTATTGTCACCTCTTCAGTCAACCTCTTTGCACCCATAGTGTGCAAACGTCTTCTCTTTTTCCTTAGTCAGAATGTTCATTCATTTATTGCTAACACTTTCTCACCCTGATTATGTGCACACAGATATCACCAGGTCTTAGGGCTGTGCTCCTCCCCTTGGGGTTGATGGGTGAGGGAGGAGGTGTCTTATGTTACCCATGCTCAATGCAGGGTCAAAGTCTGACTCACCACTGTGGGTAATCTGAGTGATTCTGGTCAGTCACTCTGTCGAGGTTTCCCCTTGCTCACCACCCAGGGACCAGCTCCAAAGGTTATGTCACCTCTCTTGTACATGTGCTTATTGTCACCCATCTGTGGGGACTATCATTCTCCTCCTGAGGCTAAAAGAAAGCAGGTCTGTGGCTCAAAGGATGCTGAGAAAAAAGAGTCATTTCAAGAATGAGACGTGACTGTGTGTGACCTCCTTCTGCACAAGGGACACCAGTGTCAGCTTCCTCACACCCGTGCAGGTTCTGTGAGGGTTCCCTCTCTTCCCCATCACAACATGATCTGAAGCTTATGTCAAGATGTTGAGGGAGCTGGGGACATTTAAAATTTTGGAACATCAATTGATGGAGATCCACCTCACAAAGCTTTGAAGGAGGATCATGAAATTGTGGGAAGTTGTAGGGTCCCAACTCTGGAGACACTCTAGGTCCTCTCTCCTCACTTTTCTCTCTGCACAGGTGAAGGGCTGAGGGCGTTCCGGAAATGGTCATCTAGGACAGACCCTGTCCTTCTTTTCCTGTCCCTAGTACTGGGTCTTCTGTCTGTCTGCAGGTGACTCCCAAGTCTCTCTCAGGGTGCCCTGCCTGAGCTGGGTCGGACTGCCATCTGGACCCCCAGGCCCTAACTCCCTGGATCTCCAAATGCCATGGACGTGGATCCATCATGGCCACACATCTCCTCGGAGCCGCCGCTGAGCCTCCTTCTCCAGGTCTCACGTCATGTCCTCTCACCCACTTTATTTATTAAAGACACATAATATCAGGTGTGAGTACTTGTCTGGAAAGACAATCCCATATCTGTCCTGCTGCCCCTGGTCCCACCCCGTCTGCTTCTCAGGAGGCTCAGGAGAGGGTAGAAGAGCCGTGAATTTTACCAAAACCTTTCCTGTAATTTTCCCCAGTAAAGCCAAATGGGGGCACAACATGACATTGGGGTGCTGGCTTTTGCACATGGTGCCTGATGAGGATGATAACCCCTTGGGAATCTAGGGACTGGGTGGAATCTTACGTTTGATCCCAGTGAAGAATGAGAGACAACTTAGGAATTAATAGTCATTCACCATCGTCTGTCCACCCAGCAATTAGTTGCCATTATTCTTCCTTTTATGTTTACATCTTTATTGTGCATCTATTTTGTGCATTTTAAATAAATAAAGCTAAATGTAGTCCTGTGTGAATATTTTCCTTCATTTAGTGCTTTCACACAATAAATTTCAGTTCACCATATTGTGAACGAATATTGCCTCTAATATGAGCACACACTAACATTGGAATATAGGTCTCAAATAAATAATAAAATTTGTCGTTCTCCTATTCATCTGATTATAAGGGTGGGAAAGAGTTATAGGAGACACTGTTGGGTTTTTTGTTTGTTTGTTTGTTTGTTTTATAGAGACAGAGTCAGAGAGAGGGATAGACAGGGACAGACAGACAGAAATGGAGAGAGATGAGAAATATCAATCATCAGTTTTTCTTTGCGAGACCTTAGTTGTTCATTGATTGCTTTCTCATATGTGTCTTGACCTCGGGCCTTCAGCAGACCGAGTAACCCCTTACTTGAGCCAGAGACCTTGCGTCCAAGCTGGCAAGCTCTGCTGAAACCAGATGAGCGTACGCTCAAGCTGGCGACCTCGGGGTCTCGAACTCTGGTCCTCAGCATCCCAGTTCGACGCTCTATCCACTGTGCAATGCCTGGTCAGGCGACACTATTATTTTGACGAATACTTTGCAGCTAATTCTGGGAGATGTGTTAAAGGTAAAACGGAATTAAGAACATTGATAGGGAAGGAGGTGTAAGACTGGTGTCATATTCCAGGGCAAGATGGCAGTGTCCAAGCTCAGGACAGAGTAATGATGAGGAGAACACAGAAGAGTCAAGATCTGTTTTTGTTGTAGAATAAGCAGAATGAGGGGTTGTTGAAGATTTAGGTGAAGAAGGTGGGTGTCTCTAGCATGAGTCCATGTCTATGACTGGGATCAAGAAGTATGGTTACAGCACCAATGACAGCAACCCTGTAACGTGTGTCTTCATCCTTCATCTCCTGTGTGTTAGAGAAGGCGAATGGGCATTTTATATTTTACCACAATTTTTTAACTTTATTTATTCAATTTTCAGAGAGGAGAGAGAGAGAGGGAAAGAAGGAGAGAAACAGAGAGAGAAGGAAGGGGGAGGATCAGAAAGCATCAACTCCCACATGTGCCTTGTGTCCAGGCAAGCCCAGAGTTCTAACTGGTGACCTCATGTTCCAGGTCGACACTTTATCCCACTTCATCACCACAGGTCAGACTTGAACGGTCATTTAAAAAATATATTTAATGAGTTATTCATATTTTCATTCAAAAATACTTTTTTCTGACTATTAAGTGTCAGCACTCTCCACGGTTTGGGTTCCAGAGCCAGGAAACCAGATTGTAAATGTCATGACATCCAGTGGGTTTTAGTCTGATTCAGTGCTATAGACACTGATTTGATTTCATTTGTAAATCATTCAGGTGAACACATGAAGTTCTAACAACAATGAGTATAGAAGTCTGAAGTTGAAATGCAAGAGTTTGGCTAGAAAGGTGTGTATAATTGATTATAGTTCATGAACGCCATTGAGACTACATGTGTGAATTAGGTCTCTGGGAAAAGTAAATATTAATATTCATAAAAGCAATTAGAATGATATCCACCATAGCAGATCCCACAGGAGGATGTGTGGAATAGTGAAAGTAGTTGACTGTGAGTAGTTAGTAAGCTTAGGCAGGAATTCTGGAACTCTGTGTCATTTCCCTTGTCACTGTCCTTGCCACTCCCGCCTGTCCGCACACCCTAGTCCCAGCAGCACTGTGCAGCCCACTCTGACCTGTGTGGAGACCCGTTCCCCTGGTGTCCACTCTAGGGCTGTGGGTTCCAGCTGCATCTGGGGCGGATGTCCTTGATCAGCTTCCTCAGGGCAGAGGGACCACAGAGAAGCAGTTCTCTCTAAATAATACAGATCTGTTCTGGGAGAATTTACTGGGCATTTGTATTCATGGATCCTGCTTACTTCAGTTTAAAGATAAGGACCACTTTATCTGTTTTTATTGAGGGTTATGGACATCTGTCTTCTAGGAGGGAATTGAAATGTGATGGGTGGGGTCTGGTTTCTCAGTCTCCATCCCCCTGCACAGAGAGGGTGTATAGGGGTGCCAATATCTTCTCCCTTCTCTCACTGGGTGAGGATCACATTGCTTCTGGGTCATTAGTCACCTAATGGCCCTCCTAAGAATAATGATCTAAACACTAGGGGAGCACAGGATGTCTTCATGCTGAGTGAATGTATTTGAACATTGGAGTGAGGTGTGAGGACACCTGCAGCACAGTAAGGAGCCCCTGAGGGATGGGAAGTCCCTGCCCTGTGGGGGTGGGTGATGTGTAAGGAGGGGCTGAAGACCAGAGTCTCAGTCCTCTCTGCTCAGCTCCTGCCTCTCCTTCCCAGTTACAAGTGAGTCTGCACTCTCAGACAGCAGGGGGCGCTGTGGGCTTGTCCCAGAGGGAGGGCTGAGGGGGTTCAGTTGGGAAACAAGCCCTGGGACCCTATCCTTTGTTCTCTGCTCTGTGCTCACTGGGACCAGCAGCTGTGACCACCCAGTGCCCCAGGTGGTGCTCCCCTACCCTCAGCTTTCAACAAATTTAGGCCAGGGAACACCCAAGAGAGGTAAAATTTGCATGAGAGTTTCTCCCTACTGGCTCCTGAGAGGACAAGATAAGAGAGACTGTGTGCAGTTCTCTCACATGTGGGGCTCAGAAGCAGAGTGTGGGCATCTCCACCATGGCCTGGACCCCTCTCCTCCTCACCCTCCTCACTCACTGCTCAGGTGACAGACTGAGGGAAGGGGGGAAGTGATGATGGGGGACACATTTTTTTCCTTATTTAATGAGAACGAGCTGTGAGAAATAACCCCAGTCTAACATCTCTGTGCGTCTACAACTCTATTGCAGGGTCCTGGGCGCAGTCTGGGCTGAGGCAGGAAGCCTCGGTGTCAGGGTCTGTGGGACAGAAGGTCACTCTCTCCTGCACTGGGAGCAGCAACAATGTCGGAATAGTTGGTGCAGCCTGGTACCAACAGCTCCCTGGTGCTGCCCCCAAAACTGTGATGTTGGATAGTTCTCGGCCCTCAGGGATCCCAGATCGGTTCTCTGGCTCGAAATCCGGGAACACGGCCTTTCTGACCATCACCAGCCTCCAGCCTGAGGATGAGGCCAACTATTACTGTTCAAGTGGTAACACAATGACTCAGACACATTGGGAACTGAGGCAAAAACTTACCCCTGTTCCTCATGATCTCTCCTGAGACTGTGACAAACAACAGAGAGGGTGACTGTAGCAGGTGGAGAGTGTCACAGGCCCACTTTACAAGTACAGATGAACTTTAAAGGGGCAGTGACGCTCACATGCTCTTTTTAAAGGGTTTATAAAATTACAAGATGCATATGGTAAAGTTATTTGTTTAAAGCATATATTTAATTGTTATGAATGTAGTTATTGCATTATGCAGCTATTGTGAAAGTATAATTTTAGAACAGTTCATCGTCCCTCAAAGAAATTTCCACCCATTTGCAAATCAGTCTTTGTCCACTCTGCTCAGTCCTCGGTAACTGCTGATCCTCTTCTCCTCTGTATAGATTTCCCTCGTGAGGACATTTGACTAGGTTAGATGCAAAGGGTTGGGAGGATTTTATGACTATTCTATTTTACTTAATTGGTTTGTGTCTTGTTTTTGATATCCATCAATGTTGTGATATGGTGAGTAGTTCATTTCTATGGCCATGTAACACTGCATTGTATGAAGACGGTTCAGTTTGCACATCCATCAATCTGCCCATCCACTCACCAACCCTGGGTTGTTGTTTTTGTTTGTTTGTTTGTTTTGCTTAGGTTTTAGATAGAGAGAGAGAAAGAGAGAAAGACAGACAAGAAGAGAGCGAGATGAGAAGCATCAACACATAGTTGCAGCACTTTAGTTGTTCATTGATTGCTTCTCCTATGTGTCTTCAACAGCAGGTTCTAGGTGAGCCAGTGACCCCTTTGTCAAGCCAGTGATCTGTGCTCAAGATAGCAACCTTGGGATTCAAGCCAGGGACCTTCAGGCTCAAGACAACGACCATGGGGTCATGTTTATGGTCCTGCGCTCAAGGAGAGATCTTCAGGTTTCAAACATGAGTCCTCAGATTCCCAGGCCAATGCTGTTTTTATGATGCCATACTAGGTCACACAACACTGGATGGATTGTCATCTTTTGTCAGTTGTGCATAGTGCTGCTTGAGACATGCATGCATTTGCTTGGCACATTTGTGTGCAAGTTTTATGTTTTGTATTTAATTTCGCAAACTGAGGTTTTCAAATTGTTGGACCGAAATATAGGATTGGGATTTATGTTTCATTATCATAATGGCACATTAAATTTTTTGAGGAACTATCAGGTATTTTTCAATATGACTGAATGAGATAAATTTCTACCAAAAATGTATAAAGATCCATTTCCACCACGCCTGCACAAATAATTGATATTACCTTTCATTTTGATCACAGCTCTTCTTGTCTGGGTGGAATAATATCTCACTGCAGGGTGACTTGCGTTGTCCCTCGTGGTCAGGAATGCTAGCCTCTCATTTGCCATATTGTTCTCCTCCTGTGATGAAAAGACAAGGCTCTGTGGGAGCCCATGAATCATTGACTTTACTAATCTGTAAACTGAATGATTGCTGAGATCACACACTCAGCCTTTGCTCACCACTACACAGCAGAAAATTTTTGTTCAGAAATATAATTGCTCTAGAGACAATGGAACAAGCAGTATGAGGCCACCTTCCCATGGAGGACCACAGACAGCGATGTCCTGTGGACAGGAGCTGGGATGTGCATGCAAAGTCACACCTTATGCGTCTTCTCTGGGACTGTTGTAGAGTCTGCCTTCTGACTGTGTCTGTCCCTTCATCACCACTCCAGGAGAATCCCCGGCCACTGTGCATCTTCTAAGGTCTCAGCTGAGGCCCCTCCACTGGGAAACACAGCCCGGAGGGAGCCTGACTGTGGCCCCTTCTTACACAACGCTGTCTTCACCGTCCTCACAGCCCACATGCACTGTGACAGCCACATGATGAAGATTGCATGAGGACGTTCTAGGACATAATTAAAATTTCAAAAATTTGTGCTGGGGGGAAGACCCGTAATTGTGAGAATATCAATTTGTGTTGATTTAGCCTCTAGTAGTCTTTCCTTGTTATGGAATCCCAAGTTGACTAACACAGAGGTGCCCAGCTTAGACGTGGATCAGAGCAGCCTAGCGTCCCTGTTGTAACCACCAAGCTTCAACCATAGGCACCGAAGGCATCCTCACTCCCTACTGAGACTTTCTCCTTGTGGTCATCAGAGAATAGCATTCTTACTCCATAATTTAATGTTTGGCCATGCAGCACCAGAAATAATTTCTAAGACTGTCCTTCAATTCGGGAAACAAAAACCTGACCCTTTAGGACGAGCCTGCATCCATGAAAGCGCACAGTTCAATGCCACCTAGGAGCCAGCAGAATAATGTGAACCGACCAGTGTTGCTAGTAAGTTTCATAAGATCAAGGGGGTTTTGACAAGTTTGGTCACTGTGCTGTTCCAAGTACGTTAAGCAGTGTCTGGCATGTGGGAGAGTCACATTAACTACACTTTAAATACATAATGACAACAATATTATTTCCCTGAGCCAGTGATTTTCAACCAGTGTGCTGCAAGAACATGTCAAACATGCACTATCTGACTATTGAGTGGGGGCACTGACCTTTTCCCGTAGACTGTCAAATTAAAAAGAAAGAGAGAACAACCAATATAACAATAGCCGTGCAGTGTGAATAAATCAAAATATATCCTATTTTTGTTTTGTCACAGCAGCAAAAAATATACTTTTTGGTGTGGTGCAGTATTTCCGTGCTTAGTTTATGAGTGCCATGAGGCAAATAAGGTAACAGAAAGTGTGGGCGGGAATTGTCCAGTTTTAAATAAGTGACTGAGACCACAAGTCCCTTTTCCAGTGATCTCACAAAAGACTGGTTACAGGAAGGAGAAAGTCTCCTTCTGGGGTAGTGGGTCTCTAACGCCTCTCTCATACCTGCTGATCTCCCTCAGTAATGGCTCCTAACCTCAAGTTCATGGGCTCTTCCAGGCAGCCGTGTTGGGTAGAATGGACCAGCACTGCTTTATCTGCATTGTGTTTAGATTTGTAAGTTTGTGTTCTATTTCTGGCTTCTTGTTTACCATGGTGATACAGAGCAACCTTTTAAAATAAATATAGTTAAACCGTTTATTTAAAGAATGTTTTTAAATGAATACTAGTTCAGGTAGCACCGGGAAATGGAAGAAGTAATGGCTTGACCTTGGTTAGCATTTGACAAACAGCTCTATAATGGAAATAGGAGTGTGGGGATTGCTGGGGTGAGTCCAAATTTCAATCCTTGCTCCATTTTTTATAAAAGACTTCTAGGAATGTTTCTCCTTTTTAAAAATAATTTTTATTGAATTTATTGGGTGACACTGGTTAGCAAAATTATGCAGATTTCAAGTGCACTTTTCTATAACACATCATCTGTACACTGTCTTGTGCATTCACCATTCAAAGTCAATTTTTTTTCCACCATCATCCCCCTCTTAGGCTGTTCTTCCTCGCCCCATCCATCCTTCCTCCTGAAGTCAATACACTGATGACATCAGATGCTCCCAGGACACAAGGCAGCAGGAACTCTCATTTATGCTCCATTAAGTCAATTGCCACAGTCACTGTGGGAGACACTTTGTCAGTTTCTTACAAAGCTAACCTTACTCTTATGTGAGACAGTACAGAAATCACACCCCTGGGTATTTCCAGAAAACAATCAGTCTTTTCCAAACAAGCACATGTATGTCAAGTTCACAGCTCCTTTATTCATGTTTATTACAACTTAAAAGCAACTGCTGTGTTCTTCAATAGGTGAATGAATAGACAAATTCTGTACTGTAAACAACGGAAAGTGATTCAGTAGGGTACCCAATACGCATATTTATGAGAGAAAGCAGCCAACCTGAAAAGGGTAAAACTGAGAAGTGGAGGATGGAGGTTGGAGGCGCCCTGAGCTCCCATTCCAGGGCACCATGTTTATGGCATCCACCAGAGGGCGCCCGTGCCCCACTTTCTCATTTGTGAGTCTTCCCTGACTGATGCAGGTTTCCTGTGACATCCTGAGACT
>NW_027095838.1:0-3564 GCF_036850995.1 Saccopteryx leptura | reverse complement strand
CTAAATTACTGTTTTAAAAGGCGTGTTTTAAGCCTTAGGACACCTTCAACATTCATTCCTGTTTAGGCTGTTCAGCTGGACGGAGACTAGATGTGTCATCTCTCTGTGCTTCCGCATTCCCGTCCCTTAGACAGGACAGTTACACACACTCACATGAGGTCAAAGAGTGTGATACAGTCACATGGAATCTCCTGTCAACCAGATAGCAGAGTACAATTATTGGCCAGACTATATGTGCAGTTCATATATTGAAATTTTATACAATGCACATGAAAATATAGCATATCTATCTTCATATATTATCTTTTGGTGTATTTATGCTTGTAAGAGTATTTTTTAAATGTGTCTATCAATTTTAGAGAGAAGAAGGAAGAAAGACAGACAGACAGAAACACTGATCATTTCCTGTGCGTGCCCTGACCAGGGATCAAACACACGAACTTTGCGTAATGGGACGACACTCTAAGCACCTGAGCTATCCCTTCAGGGCTGGAGTATTTTTCAAGCATGAGACACAGGATGAATCAAGACATGATAGTTCTTGTACTCTTGGTGTTTGTTTTTTTCTGTGGGTCTGAAAAGAACAGGCATCTGTTTAAATTTACCCTCTTCTCCCATTTCTGTAAATGTCATGGATACACTTAGGCACAGAGAGAGACAATGCAAATCCCTCCTCTGTGGAAGTGTTTTCCAGGCCAGTGGTCCCCACCTTTTTTGGGCCACGGTCTAGTTTAATGTCAGAAAATATTTTCATGGACCGGCCTTTAGGGTGGGACGGATAAATGTATCACATGACCGAGATAAGTGTCAAGAGTGAGTCTTAGATGGATGTAACAGGGGGTAATCTGGTCATTCTAAAAAAATAAAATATCGTTCAGACTTAAATATAAATAAAATGGAAATAATGTAAGTTATTTATTCTTTCTGTGTGGACTGGTACCAAATGGCCCATGGACCGGTACCGGTCTGCGGCCCAGGGGTTGGGGACCACTGCCCTAGGCTGCCTCTTTCTCCTCATCACCCCTCACCATATATTATAAAGTTAATAACTGCCTTTCTTTTATATGTAACCACAGAGCTGAGAAATGATAGATATGTGTATTCCAAACTGCCCTCTTGATGTTCCGCTTATCTGTCAGACCTCACCCTTACTGGCCTATCGCCCCTGAGACAGAGAAATTCCAAGAAGCTGACAAGCTGCCCCAAGGAGGGGCTCCGGACATACCAGGACTTTTGATTCAACACCCACATGCTCGAAATTCTTCTTGACCCCATATAATTTGTCCCCCTAGCTTGTACTGGTGCACTTCTCCCAGAGCAGTGCCCCGGCAGGTCTGTCTCCCCTAATAAAGCCTGCACACCTGGTGATTGAGTACAGTCTCATTCTTACAGTGACAATCACTGCCCCACTGTCAGCAGCTCAGCACAGTGGGTGTAACAACTCCACATGTGCAGGGCCAGTGGAACCTGAACACCCCACACACACCCTGACCTACCAACCTACCACAACTCAGCAGGAGGAAAGCTTGATTAAAGGAAGAGTAAATAAACATGGAGGTTTCTAATGTAATCTCCAAATGTCCAAGACCCAATAACTAATAGGACATTTCATATCTAGAACCAAATAAATAAAATAAAAATTTGACTAAGAAAATCTCTGAAACCAACACAGACATGCCCCAGATGATGAAATTATGAGACAGATGTTTTTAGGACACAATCATGAAATCCATTCAACAAGCAGCTACTGACATTCTTAGCAGAAAACTGAAAGAATCTCAAATAGAAAATAGAAGTAATAAAAAGAAGCCAAATAGAAATGTAAAACTAAAAAATGCAATAGATGGTCACTTTTCTAGATGCATCAATAATAGGCAATGTTTATTGATTTTATTTGTTTGCAATATGTTTATAGATTTATTGGTTGATTGCTGAAAAGAAAATTGGCTACCATTCTTACTGCAGTTCCCACCACCCTGAATAGTCTGTTTAGGACGTCACCAGGGGGAGCTGTGGATCTTCTCTAAGTTGCAAGGGCTAAAATGAACTCAAATGATTCTAAGTGAATGGACCCTGTGCTCATGCACGTGGCCTGAATTTGAGGGGACAGCAAGTGCTTCCTCTTGAGGAACAAAGGCAAATATTACAACCACCCCAGCCTCTTCCTAGGAGTAAAACTACAAACTGGGTCTAGGACCCAGAAATGGATGATGTTGTGGGCTTATGCTTGCATAATGCCCCATTAGATCTACCCTTTACCCATGGGCCTGAGGAGATAAAGGGACACACCAGACAACATCAGCCAGATGAGGCCAAAAGATCTTGGAAAATCTCCACCAAACCTTTCCTCCATCTACTTTTCACTCTCTGCTCAGGTTCATGGACATTTCAGAGACCAGCCTTTGGAGGGATCTCTCTGCCTTCTTTCTTCATTCCTGACTGTGTCTCTTTCTAATTCAGAAGGCAGTTAGCAGGCTGTGGTGACTCAAAGGCCCTCTATGATCGTGCCCCCAGGAAGGACAGTCACTCTCACCTGTGGTTCCAGCACAGGAACAGTCACCAATGGTCACTATTCACACTGGTTTCAGCAGAAGTCTGGCCAAGCTCCCAAGATATTGATTTATGATACAAGTAGAAACAATCTGGTACCCCCATCTGTTATAAGTACTGTACCCCAGATTCTGAAAGGCACTGTACCTCACTCCATCGAGTTTACATAGAGACACCCAGTCCAGATGAATTTTGAAGAGTTTTATTGGAGGAGATTTGTTAAATATGCCGGCTGCATATGGCTGACATGGGGCAATTGCAGATCCAAACCTTGAGTGTCAAGTACATTTCAGAGGCTCGGTATATACCCCTTGACTACATATAGGCTGGGGGAGTATGACACAATCATTGATAAGATTAACGTTTAACAAGATTTACATTACATTTACAAGATTAACATTTGACAAGATTACATGAACAAGATTAACATTTGTCTAGGAGATTTACAGAAAAAATTAAAACTTTCAAGGTAATACAGTCAAAGACATTCACAAATGCTTTCAGTATCTATCTTTCCTCCTTTGCCTAGAGGTACATGTAATCTCAGGATTCCAGGAAGGGAGGGAGAGCTAAGATCAGGTAGGATGGTATGTGAATTTTGTCTCTTATTGAAAGCAAAAGGGAAGTTCTTCCAGACAACCTTAATCCTTTCAGCAGAACTTAAAACAAGTGACCCTAGTTGTTCTTGTAAGTCAGGAGACTTCTATATTCTTTTTCCTCAATTTTCCAAAAGAAAGGACAGGAAAGCCTGACCTTTTCCTTCTAGAATATCAATATTAATTTTGCAGCTTTTTGGTACCTTACAACATTCCCCACTGGTTTTATATCCTAAGTTAAATCTTTGATTTAATTTACTGAAAAAGACGAGGCTGTTGTGTAAGGATATTAACTTATAACATGCAACAGATATTTAACAGATAGCATTAATAGCAATACAGTTTACTAAAGAAACAAATATTGCCTGACCAGGCGGTGGCACAGTGGATAGAGCATCAGACTGGGATGCAGAGGACC
>NW_027095837.1:0-16409 GCF_036850995.1 Saccopteryx leptura | reverse complement strand
GAGTGATAAATTGCCTGTGTGATTATTGCAACTAACTCTGTGTGTCAGTCTCCTGCTTTTCCTCTGTTGGCAGTTAGTATTAGCACTGACTAGTAGCATCCTCATAGCTGCCTCAAGAGTAGTCTTGAAGAGGCTGCCTGCCTGCTGATAAGCAGGAGTGTCCCACTGCATGGGGAAGTTGAATCAGGGATGCCTGATCAACATAGAGCTTGGGCTCTACTGGGACAGCCAGCAACCATGCATTCAAGTGCTGAGCCTGCTCAAGCCAGATGAGTCTGCGCTCAAGTTGGCCAGTTTGGGGTTTCTACCTGGATCCTCTGTATCCCAGTCCGAAGCTCTATCCACTGTGCCACTGCCTGGTCAGGCTGTATGTAGTTTTATATAAATAATATTTATATATGTGAACCTTTAAATAAACTAAATATGTATTTATAGTATCTATATATGCACACACATATATATGCATATATAATTTGTCTTCCAAGGAAATGGAAAGGGAATTATTACAAGAGTTAAAACACAATTTAGGTAATGAGTTATTGTATAGCAAGTAGCCACGGCCACCATCACAGCCACCTGGCCCGTGCAGGTTCGCATTTGATTCAGAAAGATGGTAATAAAACAACAGAGCCATAAATTGGCTAAGCTAGCTTTAATCCTAGCTTGCACCTGGCAGGCAAGTAAAAACATACCCTGGGCTCCAAAACCCACTCATTCCAGCTCTCACAAAGCCACTGACTTATTTGAGTTTTCCTAGAATCAAAGGTTTGTACCTCACCAGCCTTATTCACCTCTGTTCCCCACCTCCTTCTCTCTGCACAAACTGGGTTCTCCTTCAGCACTCCACCATCTTGGCTGCTTCTCCTCCCCTCCACATGGCCTTTTTCTGCTCTCCTTTATAGTGTAGAAATCAAAACTTTTAATCCGATATACAAACAAAGAAGTCTCTGATACAAAGTCACTTAGGGTGGGAAAGGCTTAGTCTTAAAACTAAGCCTTAGCTTAGAACAACCCTGCCTGCTTACAGCCTGTCCCCCACACCCAATGCAAACTATAAGCAAGCAAACATATATGCCATATTTACAAGGTTATTTGACCAACAGTTATCTATTTTGATAAACAGTGTGAAATTATATTTTAATAGGACATTATTTTAGTATTTTTTTAGTTACAAATTTTACTTTCATTCTTTTCTTTGACCTGAGTGTGATACTTGAAAGTACAAAATTATAGGTAATGCATAAATGAATTATAAATTTGGCATAAAATTTGATCTAAAAGTTACTTTAACAGTTATATAATCAGAAGTGACTTTTCATTCTTTTTAATGTAATCTCTGAACTACAAAGTCTATCTAATTTAAAAGTATGGAATTCAGAGTTGGGAGAAACATTAGAAAGCATCAGAGGTTTTATTTTACAAATGAGGCAGCTGAGGTCCTGAGGTTGTAATTAACTTGAAAATCTTCAGGAAAACAAATCTAAGAAACAACCTGAAAAGCCCAGCCTTCTGCTTTGTAGTTGGGAGCTATCTACTACACTTCTCGATAATTGACTCACTTTGCTACTTCCTCTGCTTTTTCTGAACCTCTATAAGGGATTTCCATTTAGGTGTCTTCTTAATGGGATACATACAAACAGAATAGTATTAGTTGAAAATGCCATTGCAAACTACATATTCTTGGGTGAATTTCTCTAGGAAGAACTGAAATGCATAAAAATACTGATTTCATTTCAAATTAATTTGAGATCCTTTTCTCACACACAAATCTACATTTGATCACTAGAAAGTGACTCAGGCTTTTACAGGTTTTTGAGATGTTGCTTTTATGCAGATTATGAAAAGAGAGCAATAGAAAGCCTATTGGATTCACAAACAAGTAGGATGGAAAGGCTGAAGCCTGGGGGCAGAGACTGCTAATCACTTTCATTACAGTAAAATTAACATAACATACAACATTGAAGTAAATTAGAAAATTCTTAATTCATTTTATGTGATGATTAGGATAGTGATGAATAGGGTTCCTGTTATCTTTGAAAAGGTATTTGAGCATGCCCCCAAACTTGATAAGGGAAGAGAAGTATTCCTGTTACTGGGTGTTTAGAATGGCTAAAATATAGCAGAGACCCAGCTTGACCTTCAAGATAGTTTGAAATGTGCTTGCTGCTGCTTTTACTTATATGTATAAAGTGCCATTGAATATAAGGAAATGTGGTGCAATTACTCATTTGTTGTCACTGGCTTATTTTTAGCACTTTAAGCTTGGATGCATCCCTTGCCTTCAGACACTCCAGTTTGTTTCTTTTTTGTGTTTTCAAGAGTCTGACAGATGCCTGCCTATGCTTTTTTAGCCTTGTGCTATCCCTTCTCTAAGATAATAAAGGTCAAATACTGTATCCTCCTAGACTAGTGAAGTATTTTGAAATTGACAAAGTTGCATTATAATAGCTCAGAAGGTCGAATTGATAAAAGTTTAGTGTTTCCTTTGCCAAAAGATTAATACCAGGTTTTTTTTCTTATTTTCTTTAAATACCTTGGCCCACACAAAAAGTTTATTTACTTTTAAAAAGTTCTCTGATGAAAGAATAGAAAGACAATATAATAGTTTTTATCTTTGAAGCATAAAGCTTAGAGTATATTGACAGTCCATACCTCAATTAAAAAGCTCTGAATTTTATTATATTTTATTTGTTATAGCAAATGCAAAATCTTACAGGTAAACATTTATTAAGAGTTTATAAAGTGAGGTTTCTGATGGTTGACAATCGTTCAGAAATCATAAGAATATGGAAAATGTTTATATTTGTCATTTAAAAAGTCTTTTTTTTGTGACAGAGACAGACAGGGAAGGACAGACAGGAAGGGAAAGAGATGAGAAGCATCAATTCTTTGTTGCGGCATCTTAATTATTAATTGATTGCTTGTTCATTGATTGCTTTTGTAAGGTATTTTTCTCTGCCGAGAAGGAAGGAAGAGGCTAGAGCCACAAAGTGTGGAATAGCAAATGGCTTTATTGGGTACAGAGCGCACATCCCACCCAGCAAGGTTCCCTGGCCCCGAGGAAAGAAAGATAAAGGAGAGATGGAGGTCAGGGAAGTTGCACGGATTAAACCGCATGGGAGATATTTAAAGGGTCCCTCTAGGGAAGTGGAGCTACTATGACGTGGTGAAATTTCACTGGCTGGCAGATGATCACTTCTTTCCAAATGGTTCCTGGGAAGCTTCCTTTGGCGGGCTTGATTGTGGGCGGTCCTAGCCAAAGTGGGCGGGTCTGAGTTCCCCACATGACTATCCCTCTATCCACCAACCTTACAGCTTTCTCATATGTTCCTTGATGGGGGGCAGGGGGGAGCTATAGCAGAGCAAGTGACCCCTTGCTCAAGCCAGCAACCTTGAGGTTTCAAGCCAGTGAACTTGGGCTCAAGTAGCTGTGTGTGTGTTTAGCTAATGGGTATTTTTTTTTTTTGTAAATAACTGACTGTTTAAAAAAATACAATATTTTATAAGTCCCCCAGCTCTTTTTTATTTTTTTGTGATAGAGACAGAGGTACAGATAGTGACAGACAGAAAAGGAGAAAGATGAGAAGCATCTATTCTTCAGTGTGGCTCATTAGTTATTCATTGATAGCTTTCTCATATGTGCTTTGGCTGAGTGTTGGGCAGATAAAATATATTATGCTCACTTTGTTAAAGATGACACTGCCCATGTGGAAGCCCGTCACCCAGATGATGGTATTGATTGCCCTTCTTGCTTGAGATGGGTGTGATTATATTAATGTGTGTTGGGGGCAGGCTGTGGGCAGGCAGGATTCTTGTAGCCTGGGGCTTGGTTTTGGGACTAAGCCTTTCCCACCCTTTTTGATGTGGGTGGTGCACTCTCATGAGGAATTCCATTAAGCCTCAGATAAGTGACTTTGTATCAGAGACTTCCTTGTTTGTATATTGGATTTAAGGTTTTGGTTTCTACACTATAAAGTGGGGCAGACCGGGAGCTTGCTCTCTCAGTTCCTGAGATTAACATTAGAAAGGAGAGCAGAGAAGGGGAGCAGATAAAGTCCACGTGAAGGAGAGGAGAAGCAGCCAATGCTGAAAGAGAAGCCAGTTTGTGCAGAGTTTGTGCAGAGAGAAGGAGATGGGGAACTGTAAGGCCAGGAGCCACCATCGTGGCCAATCACATGCAGGTTCCCATTGGATTCAGGCAGATGGTAAAGAAATGGCGGAGTTGGAGGATGGTGGGCCATCCTATTTATTGGTGTCTCACCAAGACAGGCAAACCACAAAAGAAGACAAGGTGTAAAGCCAGTAGCCAAGGCCAGGACCACCATCACAGCAGCCTGGCCCATGCAGGTTCGCATTGGGTTTGGACAGTCAGTAAAGAAATAACGGAGCCACAAACTGGTGGGCCATACTCTTTAATTCTAGCTTGCACCCGGCGGGCAAGTAAAAACACACACTGGGCTCCAAAAGCCACTCACATTCAGTGCTCACAAAGCCACTGACTTATCCGAGTTTCCTAGAATCAAATGTTTCTAACTCACCAGCCTTATTCTCCTCAGTTCCCCATCTCCTTCCTTATCCCAGATACAAACTCTCCACAAACTGGCATCTCACTCAGCACTCCGCCATCTTAGGTGCTTCTCCTGGCCACATGGCCTCTTTCCGCTGCTCTCTGTTCTGCTCCCTCTGCTCTCTCATGCTAATCATCCCAGGAACCAAGAGAGCAAGCTCCTGTTCTGCCCCCATTTTATAGTGTAGAAATCTCAACATTTAATCCAATATAAAAAATAGGGAAGTCTCTAATACAAAGTCACTTCTCTGAGGCATGATAGGATTGTACCACGCCACATCAAAAAGGGTGGGAAAGGCTTAGTCCTAAAACCAAGCCCCAGGCTACAAGGATTCTGCCTGCCTTTAGCCCACCCCCAACACACATTAATATCACCTGGGCAATGGCCTCCTCGTGGGCAGCGCCATCTTTAAAAAAGTGAGCATAATATATTTTATCTGCCCAACACAAGAGAAAAGCAGAAAACCAGCTTTTCCCATGAAGGGCAAGGGATCAGGGAAGCCCCTGCAATCGTGATAGCAGGAACTGTGTGAGCAAGCTCCTGGTCTGTCCCACTTTATAGTGTAGAAAACCAAAAACCCTTAATCCAATATACAAATAAGGAAGTCTCTGATACAAAGTCACTTATCTGAGACATAATTGGATTCCCCATGAGAGTGCACCACCCTGATTATATAATCAGTCAAGGGTGTGGGGAAAAGCTTAGCCTTAAAACCAAACCTCAGGCTACAACAACCTGGCCTGCTTATAGCCTGTCCCCCACACCCAATACAAATCACAAGCGAGCAAACATATATATCATATTTACAAACTTATTTGACCAACATTCCACCCCTTTTGCTTGCTTTACAATCTAAACCACAGGTATCTTCCATGATGGTCACTGTGCAAGGAGTGGGATACAGTGCATAAACAGAAACAGTACCAACTACAGCAATAGGATTAACAAATCAAAAGCTATGGGCGAAATGAGAGAGCTGTCAGTGGCACCAAGAGAGGCAAATCTTTTCCCTCTGGCAGAATACAGGTTAGAGTTTTGTCTGCAGACAGATCCGTAGCTGGCACCAGAGGCCGCCCTGAGCGGGCATACCAAATCTTATTGGCCAATACATCAGCATCTGCTGGTTCTATGTGTAGTAAAATCGGAGAACTCATTATTGGCCATAAAGAAATTACAAAGGTGCCCTTCATAATGCTGTCCCCTTGAGCACTGAAGGGATAATACACTTCTATCTTAGGTGTACAGGTGCTGGTTGCCCAAGGAGTTAACTGGAGGTCCACCTCTATCCCTTTTCCCCATGGTGCCAACAAGGCCACCCATCTCAGATGGGGGGCCTGTACAGTCCAGGGCTGTAAAGCCAGGAGCCACGGCCAGGGCCACTATCACAGCCGCCGCCTGGCCCATGCAGGTTCGCATTGGATTCGGACAGTCGGTAAAGAAACCATGGAGCCAAAAACTGGTGGGCCATAGCCTTTAATCCTAGCTTGCACCCGGCGGGCAAGTAAAAAATACACACTGGGCTCCAAAACCCAGTCACACTCAGTGCTCACAAAGCCACTGACTTATCCGAGTTTCCTAGAATCAAAGGTTTCTAGCTCACCAGCCTTCTTCTCCTCAGTTCCCCATCTCCTTCCTTATCCCAGATACAAACTCTACACAAACTGGCATCTCACTCAGCACTCCGCCATCTTGGCTGCTTTTCCTGGCCTCCTCCACGTGGCCTCCTTCCGCTGCTGGCTCTACTCTCTCTGCTCTCTCATGCTAACCTCAGGAACCAAGAGCGCAAACTCTCGTTCCATCCCCATTTTATAGTGTAGAAATCCAAACCCTTAATCCAATATACATAATAGGGAAGTCTCTAATACAAAGTCACTTCTCTGAGGCATGATAGGATTGTACCACCTTACACCAAAAAGGGTAGGAAAGGCTTAATCCCAAAACCAAGCCCCAGGCTACAAGGATTCTGCCTGCCTTTAGCCCACCCCAACACACATTAATACCACCTGGGCAACGGCCTCTTTGACAAAGTGAGCATAATACATTTTATCTGCCCAACAAGGGCCAAGTCCATTGAAGCCATTGTCCTTTAAGAAGGGCTGTGGGGGCAGGTAAGAGCACGTTGCCCTGCTGTCCAAAACCTGGCTTGAGTAAAATGTCCTTGGTGAGTATCTGCAACTGAATGGGGACAGCTGCTCGATGCAGGAGGGCCTCTACTGGAGCTGGGCTCCCCCGTCGAGGTCACTCATTCAAAATCCGGTGTACTGTCCATAAGCGGCGTGTCCATCCAGTAAGAGAGCCGGTGCCCCCCTCCTGTCGCAGTTTCTGCTTTAAGAGTCCATTATACCGCTCAATGATACCAGCAGCCTGGGGGTGATAGGGAACATGGTACTTCCAGTCCACCCCCAGCTTTTGAGCCCATTGCCTCACCGTTGAACAGTGAAGTGGGTACCATTGTCACTTTCAAGGACCAGTGGTCACCCGTATGCAGCACTCAGGCAGTCCAGAGCCTGTATGCCTGCACCCTGGTCAGGGTTACGAGCGGGGTAAGCAGCAAGCAGCCTGGTGGCAGTATCTACACAAGTGACTGCATACTGGTACCCTTCTGACTTTGGTAAGGGCCCAATGATGTCTATCTGCCATCGTGTCAGTGGAACATGACCCCTCTGGATCTGTCCAGGTGACACCAGTGGTCTCCGAGGGTACTCCTTGGAACATACTGCACATTGCTCACAGGCTGCAAGTACCTCTGCATAGGACACAGGCAAGTTCCACACCTTAACCGTAGCCCACATAGTTTTCTGTCCTGCATGGAGCAGGCGCCGATGGAGCCACTGCGCCACATCACCTGCAGGGGCAGTCTCCAACCATCGCACCCTTGCCAACGTATCTGCCTCATCATTCCCAGGATGGACTAGAGGGGCATGCCCTGTGATGTGATATACTGTTACCTGCTTCTGGTGTCCTATTTCCCATAAGTTCTGCCACATGGCCTGACTCCATAGTGGACGGTGCATTACCATCCACTGGTTAATGTGCCAAGTAGCAATCCAAAGGGTCAGTCCATGATAGACAGCCCAACTGTCAGTACAGATCACCAGAGGTAAAGGTTCATTATGGGCAACTAGCCAAACAGCTCTTAATTCTGCCCATTGGCTGCTTTGGCCTATACCTGTGTCCATCCAAATAGTCTCAGTGGCCGGATGGAAGGCTATAGCTGTCTATTTGGCAGGTTGGCCCCTGCTAGAACCATCAGTATACCAGGCATCCTTGGGGATGAGCACCCACCCATCCTGGTAGGGACTGACCTCAGGTTCTGCCTCCTGAACCCTAGTTGCACCTGACTCTAAGGTCGCATAGGTGACTGGACCTAAGACTTCCTGCAGTTCTGCCCTCAACAGGCTAGTGCTAAGAGCACAGCATTGTTGCAGGTAGGCACCCCACTTGGCCAGGGTGGACATTTGGGCCATACCACTGCGTGGTTTAGTTGCCCAATCTCTCACCCATCCAGCAATAAGGTATGTTGTCTTGACTGTAACTGGTGTTGTGGTTGTAATACTCTCAGTGGCCAGGAGGGCAGCATACACAGCTGCCAGCTACTTCTCGACTCATGAGTAACGAACTTCAGCACCTTTCCACAATTGGGACCAAAACCCAATAGGTTGCCGTAGGCGCTCTGTCCCCTGCCACAAGCCCCACCCAAACCCCTCCGAGGTTACATGAACATCTAGCTCACAGGGCCTGGCAGGATCAAACACATTCAAGGCCTGTGCCACCTTGATAGCTCTATTAGCAGCTGCAAATGAACCTTGCGCCTGCTCAGTCCAATCCCAATGAACCCCCTTTCTAATAAGGTTGTACAAGGGGCATAGTAACTGAGCCAAATGGGGTATAAATGCTTGCCAATACCCCAACAAACCTAAGAATTCCTGTAACTGTTTTACCATAGTGGGCACAGGGTATGCTTGAATCTTATCTATAACTGCGTCAGGGATAACTTTTGTCTTACCCGACCAGACAACTCCCAAGAATTTAACAGATAACCCAGGTCCTTGTAATTTGTTCTCGTTGATTGCCCAGCCACATGCTTTCAAATGGGATAGCAGGGTAGGGACTGCTTGCTCCAATTCTGGAAGAGAATTACTAGTTAGCATAATATCATCAATATAATGGTACATGCGAACTACCTCTGGCTGTTTCCATTTAGCCAGGCCAGCAGCCACCAGCCCATGACACAAGGTGGGGCTATGCAAATAGCCCTGGGGTAATTGACCAACAGGAACAGAGGTGAATAAGGCTAGTGAGCTAGAAACCTTTGATCCTAGGAAACTTGGATAAGTCAGTAGCTTTGTGAGCACTGAATGAGTGGGTTTTGGAAGCCAGTGTGTGTTTTTACTTGCCTGCTGGATGAAAGCTAGGATTAAAAGTGGTAGCTCACCAGTATTGGCTCCGTTGTTTCATTACTGTCTGTCCAAATCTAATGTGAACCTGCATGGGCCAGGTGGCTGTGATGGTGGCCGTGCCTCCTGACTACAGGCCATACACTGGGGGTGGGGTGGGGGTTACAACAGACCCGGTGACCCCTTGCTCAAGCTGGGGTCAACCACCTTGGGTTCAAGCTGGTGAGCTGTGCTCAAACCAGATGAACCCACGCTCAAGCTGATGACCTCAGGGTTTCTAACCTGGGTCCTCTGTGTCCCAGTCAGACGCTCTATCCACTGCGCCACCACCTGGTCAGGCCCCCAGCTCTATTGGGTTCTATTCTTTTTTGTTTGTTTAATATCTGATACTAGAAGTTTTTTGTGGGAAGATAAAATATATTTGTAAGAATGAAATGGCACTCAAATACCAGATGTGCAGGCTTTATTAGAGGAGAAACACCGGCCAGGGCACTTCTCCTGGAAGAAGAGCACTAGTACAAGCTGGGGGGATAAATTTTATAGGGTAAGGTGAGAGTTTTGAGCAAGTGGGTGTTGAATCAAAAGTCTTCGTATGTCCAGGAGTGTATGCACCGCATGGAGACATTTCCACAATGTATGTCCAGGAGTGTATGCACCGCATGGAGACATTTCCACAGAGATCTATGTTAGGACTGTGGTCTCCTGTCCCTCTTACTTTCTTTCTGTTACCAGAGGGAGGTTCTTCATGCAAACCCATCCCTGGGGCTGGTTTTCTATAACACCTTCTAGGCCCCTGAGCCTGTAGCTAAGAAAACCAGTGTAAAGGAAGACACTTCCTTTGGACCAGGATGAAATTTAGGCAAGGAGGAGGAATTTGGTGCAGATTAGCTCTGACAACACTTCCACTTAATTAGCAGTCTGGGTCCTTCAGAGTCAGGGAAATCTGTCCATATTCCTCCTGCAGGCCCAGGACCCTCAGCTGTGAGGACTCAGGTCTCAGAAAACACAGAGTGAGGTGAGCACATAGTCCCCTTCTTCCTGCCCACACACCACAGCCGTGACCGACAGCCAGACCTTCCTTTGTTTATGACATCAAATCTGACTTTGTTCAGGGCCTCAGTAATTCTGAAGGATGAATAACACTGGAAAACAAAATTTTTGTTGCATCCACAAAAACACTAGTTCTTACCTAATTTGAATATACTGATCTCAAATCTGACATTAATTTTTCTCTGTAAGCTACAGTTTTTTTGCCATTCAAGATTTTAGGTTTTCATCTTATTGTAAAATTTTCAACATTTAGTTTAACATAATAAAGTAGAATGTCTTCCTGGGCATCAAATTTGTGAAAACATAATAATTTATATAATGCAGTAAATACACTAAAAGATATGATTGCATCAGAATTTGTCTACAATTTCAAAATAGAACATATTAAAACACTTATTTTAATCATAAAATCTGCACAAAACTTATTTAAAGTCTATTCAGGAAAAAACTTGCGTTTGTAGCTCTTGCATTTGTGTACCTGTTGAAGACAATCTTGTTTGATGCTCCAGCAGTAGTCTGCTCATCACTAACAGCTCCAAGATTTTCAGAAAACTTATCAAGGTAACTGTTCAGGAAGTTAATCTTAATGCTCATGTTACATCCAATGTTGCAGAAAGCCAACAACATCGTTTGAACCAGAAGTTCATAATTTTCTGCTGTTTTTGTTGCCAAGAAAGTTATTTCTAACTGCCACAAAAGATTGCCATGCTGCTTTCTCCTTCTTATTCATCTCCCTGGCAAGTTCTTCGTCATGTATGAGGGATCAAATTTGAGGTCCATCGAATACACCTGCTTTTATCTTCTCAAAAGGCAAAGCAGGAAAAGCAGAAATAATATGTTGAAAGCATTTACTTTCTCTATTCAGACCCTGAACAAACTGCTTCATTAAGCCAGCTTTGACGTGAAGTGTGGGAAAAATGATCCTGTCTCAATTAACTACAGGTTCATTCACAATATTTTGCATCCCTACTTCCAGAGCTTCACGTTTTGGCCACTCCTTCTGTGTCCAGTGTTTCTCCCGAGCTCAGTTGTCTCACAAACACAGAAAGCAAGTATAGTTCGTGAAAACTCTCTGTTGTCCTAGCAGGAAGTTTACCATTTTAAGATTCGCACAAATAATTCAGTTATGCTTCTCAACTTCAGAAAGTTGAGGACAATTTTTATGTCATTATAATCTTTTCACAGATGAGTTAAATAACCAACTGGAACCACTACATAAACATTACCGTTGTATAGAAGAACACATTTCAGACTTTGTTTAGAGCTGTCAAGAAATAGCTGCCATTTTTTTGGACTGTAAGTGGTAAAACACAGCTGGCTGAGAAGACTACTGATATCATGACAGTAAACAAAATGTTTGTCTTCGGAAAAAAGTGCACAAAATTTTTTTCACGACTATCTTGGAGATGACGTCAGAGTAATGGCGTGGTAGGAAGCGATACCGATAAAGCTCCTCAAAAACTCAACAAGATCTTCAACCAGAAACAGAAAAACCTATCCTTGGAGCCTTCATATGTTTTGCAACACACCCGAAGGTATGGTTGATCGAAAGATTGGCTAGATATATGGTCAAACCCCAGGGGAAATAGGGAGTAAGAAATGCTCCGCCTTCCTCGCTAACCCAAACAGGGCGGCTTTCACTGAGAACTGAGAATATACAAACTAAGGCAGGCAAAGGGAGTGAATAGATCCAGGCTGCGGTACAAACGGCTGAACCAGGCTGTGGCACAGAGATCCAAGCCGAGGAAAAACCCAGGCAATTCAATCTAACACACGCGCCAAACCCAGACAAAGAAAGACAAGTGGGGCAGCCATTTTCCCCATCTCCTGGTCGGCGCGCGTGGATAGTGGGCGAGAGATTCCCACAAACACCTCAGGGGTGGGCGCCGCCCGTGCTAACCCACAGAGAGGCAGAGTCAGAGGCCTTTGTGTGGGCCAAAAGCGGAATCTCCGAGGAGCCCCAGTGCCCTGAGGCACAGGGAGGGAGCTGGAGCCAATTCCAATGCTGGAACTTTTCTGTGTGGGTGGAAGGCTTTCTCGGAGTGAGAGGTGGGTGGCCTGACATCCTGGTCAGTGCGCACAGAGAGTGGGCAGGAGATTCCTCCGATCACCTCAGGGGTGGGCACCCATGTTATCCCACAGAGAGGCAGAGTCAGGGGCCTGTGTGTGGGCCTAAAGCGGAATCTCTGAACTGCCCCAGTGCCCTGAAAAAGCCGCACACAGGAATGGAGCTAGAGCCAATTCCAACGCTGGAACTTTTCCATGCGGGCGGAGGGCTTTCTCGGAGTGAGAGATAGCTGACCTGATATCCAGGTTGGCACGCACGGAGAGTGGGCAAGAGATTCCTCCGAACACTTCAGGGATGGGCGCCTGTGTTTTCCCACAGAGGGGCAGAGTCAGAGGCCTGTGAGCGGGCCAGGAGTGGAATCTCCGAACCGCCCCAGCACCCTGAGGGGGCCACGCACGGGGAGAGAGTGAGAGCCAATTCCAACACTGGAACTTTTCCGTGCGGGCAGGAGTTTCACTCAAAGTGTGACGTGGCTGGTCTGACATCCTGGTCGGCGCGCACAGAGAGTGGGCAAGAGATTCCTCCGAACACCTCCAGAGTGGGCACCTGTGTTATCCCACAGAGGGGCAGAGTTAGAGATCTCTGTGTGGGCGGAAGCCCCGCCTGATTATGCTAGCAGCTCTGACTGACTGAGCCTTACCCAGAGCCCTGTGCTGAGTGGGAATAGAGTGGGGAGTTGCCAGCTCTTTGAGCCTCTTACTATCCAGGCAGAGGCAGCAGCAACCCCATAGCTGGATTATCAGGCTACTAATTGAGGAAGGAAAGACTAGGAGAGAGGCTCCAGGAACACGGACTCTCTCACTGTCGGAGCCTATAAATGCTAATGAGCCTCGACTGCCAACGAGACTGAAGCACAATACATGACATCGCCATAGAGACTTATCAACTGCAAACCTCTACCTGAGCGTGCCAAAGGGGCAGAATCCAGGGTACAGAGTCACTGACCAGGAAGAGGGAGAGAAAAGAAAAAGCAAGAAGATAACCTCACAAAATCAAGAATAATTCGCAGACTTTATAACCTATCCCATTTTATTATATTTGTTAGTTTGTTTCTCTTATTTTCAACCTTGATTTTTTTTTTCCTCCTCCAATTTGGTCATTTAACTCTCTACCGGTCTTACTCTCTCCTCTCCTTGAACTACACTACCCATAACTGTTACATCTCCCATTATCTTTTCTTTCCTCTTCCTTTCTCTCTATGAGGGTTGCACTCCAAAACCCTTAACTCACTCTCTCTCTCTCTCTCTCCTATTTTTTCTTTTTTCTTCTTTTAGTGGTTCCCTCTTTTTTTTCTCTCTCTCTCATTCTTTTCTCCCTCTATATTAGTTTCTTCCTTTCTCCTTTACGTCTCCTCTCATTCAAACCTCAATAACAAACAAATTATCTTATCTGGGACTCAAACTTATGTTTGTAGCATTTTGGGGGGTTTTTACTTCACCTTTTTAAATCACTAGTAGTGCTCCCATCACTGGCTCTCCATTATATCAAGGTCTTGTTCCGCTAAATACAATAGTAATTTTTTTAATTTGTCCCCCCATTTTCTGTTTCCCTCTTATTCCTTTCATCATAACTCTTAGTCAACCAACACCTAAAAGCAAATAATTTTACTCTTGATCCAAATTTTTTCATTATTTGCTTTTTGTGGGTCCATACCCCCCTTTTTTATTTTATTTTTTTTTATTATTTTTTTTCTTGCCCCTTTATTACTTTTCCCCAATTCAGGCCCTCCATTACAGGCATTGTTTGTTCTATTAAATACAATATAATTCACAGTTCACCACAAGATTTTCTCAAGAAAGAGGGGAGAGGAGAGGAGAGGAATAAAGTAGGGGGGGATAATTTCCTTTTTTTAATTTTTTTTTTATTTTTCTTTATTTCATTATTAATTTAAAAAAACACAACTTTTTTTGATTTTTAATTTTTTTAATTTTTTATTCTTTATTAAATCTCATTAATACTATCAACAAAACCACTCTCAGATCCATTAAGGAAGAGAAAATCGAATATCATGGATACAAAAGAAAGAGAGGTAACACAGCTAGATGAGGAAAAATCTATGGAGAAAAAAATTAATATATTGGAAACCTTGGAGCTAAATGACAGAGAATTCAAGATAGAAATCCTAAAAATCCTCCGAGATATACAAGAAAACACAACACAGAAAGGCAATTTAGGGAGCTCAGAAAACAACTCAATGAACACAAAGAATATATGTCCAAGGAAATTGAAACTATAAAAACAAATCAAACAGAGATGAAAAACTCAATTCATGAGCTGAAAAATGAGGTAACAAGCTTAGCTAATAGAACAGGCCAGATAGAACAGAGGATTAGTGAAATAGAAGACAAGCAACTTGAAGCACAACAGAGAGAAGAAGAAAGAGACTAAAAAATTTTAAAAAATGAGATAGCCCTACAAGAATTATCTGACTCCATCAGAAAGAATAACATAAGAATAATAGGTATATCAAAGGGAGAATAGAAAGAAAATGGAATGGAGGACATACTCAAACAAATAATAGATGAGAACATCCCAAGCCTGTGGAAAGAACTAAAGCCTCAAATTCATGAAGCAAACAGAACTCCGAGTTTTCTTAACCCCAACAAACCTACTCCAAGGCACATCATAATGAAACTGGCACAAACCAATGGCAAAGAAAAAATTCTCAAGGAAGCCAGGAAAAAGAAGAATACAACATATAAAGGAAGGCCCATTAGATTATCATCAGATTTCTCAGCAGAAACTCAACAAGCTAGAAGAGAGTGGACCCCAATATTTAAAGTCCTAAAAGAGAGGAACTTTCAGCCACGAATACTATACCCATCAAAGCTATCCTTCAAATATGAAGGAGAAATAAAAACATTCACAGATACAGAAAAGATGAGGGAATTTATCATCAGAAAACCCCCACTCCAGGAATTACTAAAGGGGTTTCTCCAATCAGATACAAAGAACAAAAAAAAAATAAAGCCACAAGTAAAAGCTCCAAGAAAAACACAATAAAACCAAATTTAAACTGTGACAACAACAAAAAGAAAGGGGGGAGAGGATGGAGATTAACAGTAGCAAAGGACGATGGAGTGCAAAAGTACTCACAAAATAGTTTGCTACAATGAACAGGGTAGGGACCCTTTTCATTACTCAAAGGTAACCACCATTGAAAAAACCACCACAGAAGCACATGAGATAAAAAAGATAGCAACAGAGGAAAGATGTATGGAATACAACCAAATAAAAACAAAAGATAGAAAAACGAAAGAGAAGGATCAAACAAGACACAAAACTAACAGAAAGCAATCTATAAAATGGCAATAGAGAACTTACAAGTGTCAATAATTACACTAAATGTAAACGGATTAAACTCACCAATAAAAAGACACAGATTAGCAGAATGGATTAAAAAAGAAAATCCAACTGTATGCTGCCTAGAGGAAACTCATCTAATTAACAAGGATAAAAACAAATTCAAAGTGAAAGGCTGTAAAACAATACTCCAAGCAAATAATATCTAAAAATTACTCCAGGCAAATAACATCTAAAAATAAGCAGGCATAGCAATACTCATATCTGATAATGCTGACTAAAAGACAACAAAAGTACTCAGCCATTATGAAATAGCCATTTTTGTCTCTAAGGGGACACTGAATCAAGAAGACATAATAATTCTCAATATATATGCACCAAACCAAGGAGCACCAAAATATATAAGACAGCTACTTATTGACCTTAAAACAAAAACTGACAAAAATACAATCATACTTGGAGACCTCAATACACTGTTGACGGCTCTAGATCGGTCATCCAAACAGAGAATCAACAAAGATATAGTAGCCTTAAACAAAACACTAGAGCACCTGGATATGATAGACATCTACAGGACATTTCATCCCAAAGTGACTGAGTATACATTTTTCTCCAATGTACATGGATCATTCTCAAGAATTGACCATATGTTGGGCCACAAAAACAACATCAGCAAATTCAGAAAAATCGAAGTTGTTCCAAGCATATTTTCTGATCATAAAGCCTTGAAACTAGAATTCAACTGCAAAAAAGAGGAAAAAAATCCCACAAAAATGTGGAAACTAAACAACATACTTTTAAAAAATGAATGGGTCAAGGAAGAAATAAGTGCAGAGATCAAAAGATATATACAGACAAATGAAAATGACAATACGACATATCAGAATCTATGGGATGCAGCAAAAGCAGTGATAAGAGGGAAGTTCATATCACTTCAGGCATATATGAACAAACAAGAGAGATCCCAAGTGAACCACTTAACTTCACACCTTAAGGAACTAGAAAAAGAAGAACAAAGACAAC
>NW_027095836.1:0-17266 GCF_036850995.1 Saccopteryx leptura | reverse complement strand
GACTATTTTTACCAAGTTGAATCAATCAATGCAAGTTTAGCCAACACCGTGATATTAGAGAGTAACTAGCTTTTCATTAGAGAAAGAGGGCTGCTCAGGGCCCAGCATGTGCGCTTCAGATCCGCAAGGAGCCAAATGTGCATCACGAACAGGCTGAACTCGTTGTTACGACACCTCAGAGAATGGTGATAGGTTGGACGATTATTACCTCTATTTACAGACATGGAGGTTAAATGATGAATGGGAGACAAATCACAAGCAGGGATTTAGTGATAGAACACATTTTAAATGTCTTACATTTCTCATCATTGTCCCAGTTAAATTATTCCTGTTTTAGTTTCCTCTTGTTCTGAGATCCTGTCAGCCTAATCCTATTCAGAAACTAAGCATGCTGAAATCCAAACAGCATAGATTTCTGAATCAGTTACTCCAAGTCAGTTACTCTACACACATTATAATTGGCTGTATGGGGGCTGTCCTTCCTAATCACGGTGGGTTTTTTTGAAAACAGAAAAGGAAATAAAAATACCATATCACCTTGTTGCTAAACTGGTATCGCTGCTGTTGTCGATGACGGTGGTATTGGTGGTAGTGTGTGTGTTTGAAATGTGTGTAAAATATGTGCTTGTTAGTTTTTTAACTAATGAATGACCCCAGGTGAGCAACTGATACAGATAAATGTAGACACTGAACAGGCTGCTTTCTAAGCCTGGGGACAGGAATTCTGAACTCGTTTGGACTCTGTCTATGTGACATTACAACTCATCTTTCTTTTCTTTACTATCTATTTTCTTACCTCTAAAAATATTAGTAAATTGAGGCCCTGGCCGGTTGGCTCAGCGGTGGAGCGTCGGCCTGGCGTGCAGGGTACCCGGGTTCGATTCCCGGCCAGGGCACATAGGAGATACGCCCATTAGCTTCTCCACCCCCCCTCCTTCCTCTCTGTCTCTCTCTTCCCCTCCCGCAGCCAAGGCTCCATTGGAGCAAAGATGGCCCGGGCGCTGGGGATGGCTCCTTGGCCTCTGCCCCAGGCGCTAGAGTGGCTCTGGTCGCGGCAGAGCGACCCCCTGGAGGGGCAGAGCATCGCCCCCTGGTGGGCATGCCGGGTGGACCCCGGTCAGGCGCATGTGGGAGTCTGTCTGTCTCTCCCCGTTTCCAGCTTCAGAAAGAAAAAAATACAAAAAAAAATATTAGTAAATTGAATAAATAAAACCTGATTTCACGTGTGAAGATTTGAAGACAACTAAAATTGTACTGTGAGCCTCTAGGTGACATTATTTTCACACATACACACTGCCATGCATGTACGTTTGTATAAAATTAGAAAGAAACTGAAAATTGAGGACAAGAACCAGGTAAATGGAAAAGCAAAACACACAGCAGCCTGAGGTTTATATGAAATATGCAACTGTACAAAAATTAAAAAAAAAAAAACAATACAAAAGACATCTAAAAGAGTCTGGAAAGGGTTAGCAAGAGCAACAAAAATCCAGGGCACTGAAAAATGGGGTTGAGTAGTTCACATTATAACAAAATGGGCATTAAGTGATAGCATAGCCATTTGTTGATATGTTGGAAAGCGACTGTATAAAGCCTTTTGAAGAAATCTAAATTCAGTGTGATTAGATGAATCTTTTTTTTTTTTTTTTTTTTTTTTTTTTGCATTTTTCTTAAGTTAGAAGCAGGGAAACAGTCAGACTCCCACTTAAGCCGGACCGGGATCCACCCGGCATGCCCACCAGGGGGCGATGCTCTGCCCATCTGTGGTGTTGCTTCCTTGCTGCCAGAGCCACTCTAGCACCTGAGGCAGAGGCCATGGATTCATCCTCAGTTCCCCGGGCCAACTTTGCTCCAGTGGAGCCTTGGCTGCAGGAAGGGGAAGAGAGAGATAGAGAGAAAGGAGAGGGGGAAGGGTGGAGAAGCAGATGGGCACTTCTCCTGTGTGCCCTGGTTGGGAATTAAACCCAGAATTTCCTCATGCTCGGCCGATGTTCTACCGCTGAGCCAACTGGCCATGGCCATAACTTTTATTTTTATAAACGTAACTACAACATATCTTCCATTTAGTGTCTCCCTTCTAAAAACTTATCTTCTCTAATTTCTTCATTTTGAGTTATTTCTGGCCATGTTCATGTTTTCAAAACTGAAAAGAATAACCACCAAAACCATCACACCTTTCCAAATGTGAAAACCATTGGCCTACATAAGAAACAAGAAGAGGCCTGACCTGTGGTGGCGCAGTGGATCAAGCTTCGACCTGGAATGCTGAGGTCACTGTTTCAAAATCCTGGACTTGCCCAGTCAAGGCACATAGGGAGTTGATGCTTCCTCCTCCCCCCTTCTCTCTCTCTCTCTCTCTCTCTGTCTCTGTCTCTCTCTCTCTCTCTGTCTCTCTTCTCTAAAATGAATAAACAAATAAAAATAATTTTTTAGAAAAGAAGAGAAGACCTGCCCTCTCTCTGTAGGAACTAAGCATCCGGCAGCGTCCATGTAGGGCCCAATCACTGGGTCTTCCGGAGGGACATGGGCATGAAATATCACAGTGCCCTTCATTCCATTTTGTGATTCAAAGAGTGGTGTGAGAAAATCTATTTCTATGTGTTTTGAGTTGAAATAAAAATCAATTTCTACTTAAAAAGATAATACAGGACCCCTAGAGCTTTAAAAAAAAAGATAAAAACATGATTGTAGCTTTACTGTACAATAGTAGCCTTTAGGTTGTTTAATTTCATGATAAATTTTTTTTGGTGCTATGCCAATTTCAGAAGAGTTAAATATAAAAAACTGTGAGCAAAAAAGAAGGTATATTATTTTATTGTATTAGTACAAATAGAACTGTATTGGACTCTGGAGAGAGGATGTCATATAGCAATTACGAATGTGAAAGTGTCCCATTGCCCAAGACAGATTCAGGCACTGACACTTATCTGTGTGGTCAAGGTAAAACTCTAAGCCTTTTGGCCTAAATATTCTTATCTATAAAATGGGATTAATAATAGTAATAAACAAAGGAGTAGCACTTTGGGAAGGGATAAATAAAGAAATACATGCAAATTGCTAAGCTGGTGGCCAGTGCATACTGAGCATACAAGAAACGTTAGTTACTATTTTCCCCATGCACATTACAGGATTTCCTATTCTGATGTACGGCCTATTTGAAATGATAAAGCAGGTCTGTTGTATCCACTTTAGTTTATTAATTTGAAAAATTTTAGACTAAAATGTAGTCCTGAAAAGTTATATGTATGTGATTACATTTTATCCCACATTTTTCTTTTTATGTGAGAGAATATAATGAAACAGATTCCTGCCTGGGCCCCAGTGGGGATCCACACAGCTACCCTATTCAGGCTGATGCTCGAGGAGGGAGCTCTTTTTAGTGCCTGAAGCTAATATGCTCTAACAGAGCTATCCTCAGCATCCAAGGACATGCTCAAAACAATAGAACCTTGGGCTGCAGGAGAGGAAGAGCGAGAGAAGGGGGAGAGACTATGGGGGGTAAAAGTAGATGGTCACTTCTTCTGTGTGCCCTGACCAGGAATCAAACCCAGGATGTCCATATGCTGGGCCAATGTTCTATCCACTGAGCCACTGGTCAGGTTCATCCCACAGTTTTCTGAAGTGAGAAAGAATTTTGTACTACAGTAAATTGTAAACTATGAGAAATTTGGTTTTGGCTGTTTATCCTGGAAAGGTTAAGGCCTTGGGTGAGAATGTGTTACAGGTAACCCCTGATGAGTTCAGGAACAGTCCCTGCCACAGGTGAGTGAGGGCTGCTTCTTTGTACAGTACATTTAATGAACAGTCAAATCTGAAGCTATTCTTGACAGAGTGAAGGTCTGCAGAGAATAAATAAAACAAAAATAATGCATTTCAAAAGAAGGTTTTGTAGCAATAAATGTCAACAAGAACCGAAATAGTTTGGGGAGGAGGCATAACCCATTTCAAAAACAGATATTTTTTTTAATAAAAAAGAAAACTATAATGACAAAAAAAACCCACTTAAGACAAAAGTTTTAAGTTCAATTAATTTAGGAGAGACGTATAAACAAGCAAAACATAAATAATTTCATTAATTCAAATTCTTGGGTAATGACCACACAGGTTAAAGCTTCAGAGTATGTTGAACTATTTTTATTTTTATTTTTTAATTATTATTATTTTTTTGTATTTTTCTAAAGTAGGAAACAGGTAGGCAGTCAGACAGACTCCCAACTCCCGCATGCGCCTGACCGGGATCCACCCAGCATGCCCACCAGGGGGCGATGCTCTGCCCATCTGGGGTGTTGCTCTGTTGCAACCAGAGCCATTCTAGCGCCCGGACCAACTTTGCTCCAATGGAGCCTTGGCTGCGGGAGGGGAAGAGAGAGACAGAGAGAAAGGAGAGGGGAAGTGGTGGAGAAGCAGATGGGCACTTCCCCTGTGTGCCCTGGCCGGGATTTAAATCCAGGACTCCTGCGTGCCAGGCCAATGCTCTACCACTGAGCCAACCGGCCAGGGCTGTTGAACTACTTTTAAATCCTCCTATAATTTCTAGTGTCTTATTTTCATAATAAATGTTAAATTGTACCTATCAGTAAGTATTCTTATTTCAGTCATCTGTTATGTAATTTTGCTTGAAATTCTAGGTAAACAATATATTCTATTAACTTCCATATTTCATTACAGACACTTTAAAGGGGCCTTCTTCATTAATTTTCTTTCAATATATATGTGAATATTAGCAAATTACATTGCACACTGGTTGGCAATATTCCTAGGATTTTTTTTAATTCTGAGGTGATACTTGCATAGCATAACAAGTAATATGATAAAAAGATAAATAATACAAAAGTAATCATCTTTCCATGACACCTCTCCAAAACACACTTCGAAGATTAAAAATATAAGATGATGCTCATCCTTTCACTCTTCTATTCTTTTTCCTTTTTTTCTATTTTTAAGTGGTCACATTATTCATGTTGCTTGGCAAGTTTCTCTTTTAACTGAATAATATACCATGATCATTCCTTGTGAAGACCAAAGAGACATAACTCACATTTTTTAGTAGCTATTAGTTTTCCATAGCATATGTGTACTTTACTAATACAATTGACCATTTTTCTATTTATGGATTTTTAAGAGTCTACTGCTTTGTGACTACAGTGATATGCTTATCATTCTATTATATGGTTCCTTTTAATTCTAAGGTTAGATTCTCTGAAAAAGAATTATTGTGTCAAATGATATGTGAGTTTTAAAAAAAATTAATACACTTTGCCAAACTCCAAATGGTTTATATTATTCACATTATTATCAACAAAATATTAAGGTACTTATTTCCCACAGATTTGCTAACAATAGTTAGTAATCATTTTTTTTCCAAGAAAGACATAGAGAGATACAGAGAGAAAGAGAGAGAGATAGGGATAGACAGGAAGGAAGAGAGATGAGATACATCAATTCTTCTTTGTGGTATCTTAGTTGTTCATTGATTGCTTTCTCATATGTACCTTGATCAGGGGCCCCAGCTGAGCCAGTGACCCCTTGATCAATCTAGTGACCTAAACAAATGAAGAGCTATACCGTGTCAAGTGTTGTGTTGGAAGACTCAATATTGGTAAATGGTCATTTCTTCCAAAATTATTTTATTTATTTAATGTAATCTAATCTACAACATCATCTTGGGGACAATAAGTGGGCCATGAGGATACCTGAGCAGAAAGGATTTTTAGAAAAGGCTATAAGAAAATTTGGGGGGCTAGCAATATTCATTATTTTGAGTTTAGTGATTGTTTCACAGATATATACATATGCCAATACACTAAATTGTCTACTTTAAACACATGAAATTAAAATAATAATTATACTACAAAAAATATAATATCTCCAGATTTTATTTATGTATCTTTAATATATTTATTTTTATTATTCTATAAATAAATATATAGTCAGACAAAAATATATTGTCTTTTATTTATAAAATCTGAGACTCATGCATTGCATTAAAATATTGGGAAATGCTAAGTTTATATAAATATTCTCTTATATTCTAGTTAATATTTTAAATATTTTACTCAATTTTGAATTTATTAGTTTATAATTTTATTAATTCTAATTACCTAAGATATGCACATTTGACTATTATTACTAGTTATTGTACAGAAATTCATAATAACTTGTTACATACTTAGGCTTAATTATTCTTGCATTTGTTTTTTCATTTTTCATTTCATGACCAATTAATTCACTCATTTAATATTTACTGAGAGCCTATGATGTATCAGCACAGGAGATTCAGGAGTGACATGAATTAACAAAAATCCTCGGCTGAAGTGAGCTAAAAATTTAGTGGTAGAAGGCCCTGACCAGTTGGCTCTGTGCTAGAGTGCTGGCCCGGCATGTGAAAGTCCTAGTTTCGATTCTTAGGGCACACAGGAGAAATGATCATCTGCTTTTCCACCTCTCCCCTTTTCTTTCTCTCTCTTCCCCTCCCACAGCTAATGGTTTGAGCAAGTCGACCCTGAGCACTGAGGAAAACTCCATGGCCTAGCCTCAGGTGCTGAAATGGCTCAGTTGCTGAGCAACCGAGCAGTAGCCTTAGATGGACAGAGCATCACTCTATAGGGGGCTTGCTGGGTGGATTCTGTTTGGGGCACATGCAGGAGTCTGTCTCTCTGCCTCTCTGCCTCCTCGTCTCTCACTAAATAAATAAATAAATAAATAAATAAATAAATAAATAACATTTAGTAGGACAGTAATAGAAACCAAGTAAAACAAATATTTTTTGATGTGCTACACTGAATATTAAATATATGATATTGTGCAAATAAACTGTGATATATGTGCTATATTCAAAATAAAACAGGAAGGATATTAAAAATGACAAAGGTGGTAGCAAATGCAATTTTTAAATGGGGTTAAACCAGGAAAGGCATGACGAGGTCATTCATGAGCTAAGATTCACAAGGTGAATGAGAGATCTGGATGAAGAGATTCATGGGGAGTGGTAACAGCAAAATCAGGAGTATTGTGATGGGACTACCCCACCTTGTTCATGAAACATCAGAGGCCAGCGTGGCTGGAGCAGCCTCTGGCTTTTACTCCAACTCAACTAGGAATCACTGGAAAGTTTTGAATAGAGTAGTAGTACATGGATATGATGCATGTTTCAAAAGGATCACTAGGTCTGCCGTGCTGACAATAGGCTGTGGGCAGAATGAACATCCATGGTAGAAGCAAGCAGAGCCATTTTGGTGCAATAACCTTTATATTGTAGCCTAGCAGCATGGTACCCAGACAAATCAGACATATGGAAATAAAGCCAAACCAGATGGAGGAGAGACTCAATAACTATTCACTGTTTTTCTTTTTAATTGCAGTTAGATTATTCTCCTTAGCTTCCTACTGGTGGGTAGGGTGATCAGACATTAATGGTATGGATTAATTAAACTAAGGCATTAAACTAAGGCATAATATGGGGTTGGGTTTAAAACTGTACATGATTATCTTTTTGTATGTTTGACATAGACAGAAAGAGACAGAGACAGGGACAGATAGGGACAGACAGACAGGAAGGGAGAGAGATGAGAAGCATCAATTCTTCATAGTGGCCCCTTAGTTGTTCATTGATTGTTTTCTCATATGTGCCTTGACCAGGGGGCTATAGCAGACCAAGTGACCCCTTCCTCAAGCCAGAGACCTTGGGCTCAAGCTGGTAAGCCTTGCTCAAACCAGATGAGCCCACGCTCAAGCTGGTGACCTCAGGGTTATGAACCCGGTTCCTCTGTATCCCGGTCTGATGTTCTATCCACTGCACCACCACCAGGTCAGGCAATGATTATGTTTTTTATAATTTGATGCCTCAGGTTCATCTAGACTTGCAATTTATTGGTTGATATCAGTTCTTGCAAAATTAGCTTGTTAGAAGAATGATCATTAAGATATATAAAAAAGGCAGAACAATTGAGTGGGTGTCCTATTTCACAGGTATCTGTTATATGCAGTGGTTTGTAAAGTGTTTAAAATAACTACTTCATAGTCATATTATCCAGTTTACATTGTTATTTGTACAATCCACACTTTCTGAAAAGAAAAAAGCAAGATTCAAAATTAGTATCATAGAAGTCCGAAGGAATAATATTCCCTAGTTTTTAAAAATATGAGTGCATACTATGTGCCATTAATGAAGAGACATTTTACAGTGACAATGATAAATATTATTGTTTAAGAAATTATTAGTGTTTTTTTGAGCAATAAAATTTCCAACAGAGAAAAGCACATTAGTATCATTTGGAACACTTATTGAGCACTTACCGTGTTGTAGGCATTTTATTTTGCATGTATTTTATTTCCAATATTTATATACTGATAATGTAGGCAATAATATTATTGTTATTTTAAGAATGAGAAAAATGATTCAATGACATGCCTATAATCACACTGGGATTATAAATAATTATTAAAACATTTATATAGAAGTAATTGTAGAAAGCATTTCTGTGTTATATAAAAGCATTGTTAGTTTGTTTATACAGCGAGATCCAAAGTAGATGGCAAAGGAAGGAAGTAATACATGGTTGGATTCTAGATGACAAAAAAGAAGGAAAGAGCATGACAGAAGGAACTATTATTGTTTCAAAGAACTGTGGAGGAAGTATTAATTATTGCTGGATGGTGGTGTGACTGGGTGAGCTTAGATGGAGCAGGGAATGGGCTTGTTAAGGTCATTTGGAATCAGACTGGGAAAGCACCATTCTTGGGAACATACAATTGAGCCTGTAGTAAAGGGAATTACTAAGGTTTATTTTGTTTTGTTTTTTATTTTTGTCTTGCTTTGTTTAAGTAGAGTGTAAGTGCCTTAGAAAGATAGTGGAATGCAAAGGTGTAGAAATCTCTCCTGAGGCAGTGGTAACTATATAACACGCTGGGAGATGGACAGCAGGCACGCTGAGTACAGAATACAAGTTTGGAAATACTCAACAAAGGAAACGTGGTACTCTGGAGAAGAGTACCAGATCACTGCACTCAACAGACTGCAGGGCACTCAAGTAGATTTGAGGGGTCTTATGAATTAGCAGGGATTTGGGACTACTGACTATGAAAATTCTATGTATCAGTCTGGATGGGCACCGAGTCCACTGGTATGAAACTAAGGAGAGAATGTGAAGCAAGATTTTTTGGTGTTTTCAGGAAGTAGGTGAGAGTCAATGTTAAGAGAGTGAAGGATGTTGTCCTTTAAGAAAAGCTTAAAAGAAAAACAAATGAGCCACATACTAACCTCCGTTTTCTTGGATTCCAATCTTTCTTTTTAAAAGTATCTCTTTAGATAGATGATAGATAGATAGATAGATAGATAGATGATAGAAAGAAATGAAAATTGTGGGAAAATGTTTCAAACAAGGCTTTGGCTCTCTGACTTCACTTACCACCTTAGAACCCACCATCTATCTAGTACTTTTTTCAGAAGTATCTTTACATACTTAGCTGAGGAGAAAATGCCACAGATTTGGAATAGGTCAGACTTTAGATTACAACTATGCCTAAGAATAGCTGAGTGAGCAGAAGGATGTGCTAAAATTTCCAGAGACAATAATAACAAAAACAATAATAATAAAAATAGTAAAAATATAGTTTAACTTATAGAGTTATTAGGATGAGTGATAAAAACGTAAAGTACAAAATAAAATTATAAAATTATTTTACCAAAAAATAATGAAATAACTACTTGGGAGATTGTTATAAGCATGTCACCATTTTACCCTTAAAATCATAAATATTTCAATTATAGCCTGCCTTACAAAACATAAAAAGGTCATATTGATGTTACTTATTAAAATTTGAGACATACTCTCCATGCGGTATTAACAACACCAACATTGTTTGTTACCCAAAGAATCATAGAGAATAGAAAATACCTCTTTCTAATAAGTTTCTAAGTCAAATATCTTGGGGTTATCACATCTTTTTAAATAAATAGAATTACATTCTTCCACTGTGAAAATAAAATTTTCTTAAGTGACTAGGTTGAAGAATAGATTTCCCTGATTCCCAAATCTATGCCTTTGAGCACCCTAACAATTTGGTGGTCCATGGGAGTCATGTTACCACATTCAGAATCTATCACTTTGAAAACACAGGTTGATTCGATTCATAATAAATAGATGAAAATATGTTATAATATGTAACTGTATTACCTACAGAAATGGGAAACACAAGAATTAGATATATATTTTCAATCTTATAGCTAAGTTTTTCAATCAGGTACAAAATTGTAGTATGTGATAGTTCTGTATCTATGAATAAAGTAGGATCTAAGAAGCAGATAATTATTGGGGTTTATTTCACAGATGTAAAGATTGACACTGTTGACCTCTTCTTTTTTTTTTTTTTTTTTTTTTTTTTGTATTTTTCTGAAGCTGGAAACGGGGAGAGACAGTCAGACAGACTCCCGCATGCGCCCGACCGGGATCCACCCGGCACGCCCACCAGGGGCGACGCCCTGCCCACCAGGGGGCGATGCTCTGCCCCTCCGGGGCATCGCTCTGCCGCGACCGGAGCCACTGCAGCGCCTGGGGCAGAGGCCAAGGAGCCATCCCCAGCGCCCGGGCCATCTTTGCTCCAATGGAGACTTGGCTGCGGGAGGGGAAGAGAGAGACAGAGAGGAAGGAGGGGGGCGGTGGAGAAGCAAATAGGTGCTTCTCCTATGTGCCCTGGCCGGGAATTGAACCCGGGTCCTCTGCACGCCAGGCCACTGAGCCAACCAGTCAGGGCCTGTTGACCTCTTCTAATTGAGTTTGCCCTCGTCTTAGATATTCCTGCACTTGGAGTGCTTTCTCTTATCAGAGGAAATTCCAGCTAGATTTCTACTCACTGCTTGTTGGTAGGCAATCCCTGTTCTTGTATTTACCTCATAATATAACATAAAATGCTAAAACTTCCACAGAAAAATGTTTTCCATAGAAAATAATGCGATTATTATCCCTTCACATTTTGATTGCCTAATCAAAATCAGCTTGTAATACAGCAATTATTTTTGGCTTCTACATTCAAATATATACTTTTTTTTAGTAATTTTAGTGTAAAATGGTAAGCAAAGCTGAATATTTTGAGAAGAAATAATTACTTTTTTCTCCTCCTTTATTTACAACTCTCCAATTCTCAGTGGAGAAAAACACTATTTTCATGATAAAATTATAAAATTGCTATTGGAAACAGGTGAGTGAAAAGAAACCTTGAGTCTGCTATTTGTATAATTCCCATTCTGTTGACGCATGACTATTATAAGTCTTAAATTATTCATATTGTTATTCACAATGATCAAATATATTATGACTTCATTTATTTTATTTACTATTACTCTACTCACAATATATTTTACAGTATATTTTAAGATCATATAAACATAACAAATATGCAATTTAGTGGGGTGCTAGCTACCATATGACATAAATTTAAAAGACAATTACATGCAGGTCATTATATTTTAGAAATATAGAAAGAACAATTACTCATACAGTACATATATGTTTCCTTAGTATTTATCATGTGTTGTATTTCTACCTATATGTTTAAGGCAAAGATAATTTATAATCTGTACTGTATTTATAACTGAAAAAATAGATTTTATAATGCTTTGGAAAGATTATAAAACTAGGGGTGGTTGTTGGGGCATAATATTTATTTTCTATCTTAGTCTTATTTCCATTGTTACCACTATTTTTAAAGATGACTAGAAACTCTTTGGTAGTGAAATTTAATCAGAAATAGTACTATTTGTTCTAAGATATATTTTTACAATTGCTAAGGCATACAAGTTTCTTACAAGAAAAATTTTTTCCTCTAAAAGCAACTGACCAAGAATTCAAATTAAGCAAAGAAGTACAAACCAATCTATGGGAAAGTTAAATACAGGACAGTTTTGCTCCAATGTGGTTGTCAGTAGCAAAAAAAATAGGGAAGAGATACTAATGTGTGAAGCCATAAAGAAAATAGGCCTGAGAGATCAGAAATCAGTCCTCGGGAATGTATCAGTTCATCGCAACAATCTGTGTCATTCCTGTACTGGGATGTGTAACAATTTTCTCATCTGTCATCGAAGTATATCTTAGTGAAGGGCAGTGTTTTATGGTACACATTTGGAATCGTTCTACTTAAGTATGCCATGTAAATGTGCTGGCTAATATTACTTTTTGTTTGTTTGTTTAGTCTTAACAGTTATTGATTTAAAAATATTTTAGAATAAGAGTATTTTAGCCATCCTTGCTAAATCCAAGTTTTACAAAGTAATAAAGATTCTAAGTGCCAGTGACACTTAATTTCCACTGCTGTTTGGAGGTCTTATATATCATTTTGCAATATTTAGCTGTTTGTTATTTTTTAAAATGTTAAACTATGTTTTAAAAGCAATCTTAACTCTTAAAAAATGTGCCCAATTGATGTCATGTTCTATCAGAATCAGATGTGGCAGTCTTTTTTTTTTCCGAGCAATTATCAGATAAACAATGTCGGAATATGATTCTAATTTTACTGATAGTTACAATTTAAAAGCAAAATCTTCAGATTGATATTTCATAGCTGTCTTTAACATGTGGGCGTAGGCTGAAATTAGAATCAATTTTTATACCTGCATGTACTTGGCTTAGAGAACACTTTATCACAATACCTAATTTTGATCACTTAGTCATCTTAACAGCAGTATAATAAGAGTCTGCCCAAAGGCCATTTTCTACCATCTGGATAGCTATGGTTATTAGGACCTCCTCAATCATTCACATTCAACTTACTGAGAAGTTGTGTGGGGGGACATTCCAGAGATACAGGGAAGATTTTAGCAATTTAGAATGTAGCACAAGAGAGATAAAATTGCCTATTCAAATGGATTAATTTAGTGACTCTTTGATGTGATTAAGTTCTTGAACATCATCATGAAATATAACAAAAACCACACTGTGAATTCAAATTTGATGACAAGAAGAAGACTAAGAAACTAAAAGTTATATAACTGCCCTTTAACAAATGTTTAAAAAGAGGAAAGTTAATCTGTATTCACTATAAATAGATATATAATATTTTCAAAATTGTTAGATGAAGCTATTATTTATATTAACTTTTTACATAAATTTAAACATGTCATCTTTCTGGGTTTCATGGCCTTAATACAAGATCCAGATTATTTGATTTTTAACCTTCTTCTCGCCAAATCTAACATCCTTACAGTTTGTCATTTTTATTTGTAAAGGCACTGAAAACTGAAATGTTGCGGAATGGCTAAATTCTTATAATTGGCAATTCTTATAGAAAGACTCAAGGAGAGTAATTTCCACCCTTGTGTGCTAATGGTGAATTTCCTGAATGAATTGCCAAGTGATAATGAACTCCATGAATCCTCTAAAGAAAGTTAACTGGTTACTATAAGTTCAATTAGAGTGTACACAGAAAAATAAAGAATCATAATGAAAAGAAATAAAGGAGGAATTAACTCAAACAGGTTAGGTCATGAATTTCCTAAAGGAAGCAAAGAACCAAGTTACAGCAGAGTTTTGAGTTATTTCAACATCAAACCCAGTGATGTATTCTGTACTCAAAGAAAGATAATTAAAAATTAACGCATGAGATTTTTCTACTCAGGTAGACAGAAATAATCCGTTGACAATTTTTGTTTCAATGAGCAACGCTTTTGCACATTTAAAATAAACACCACTCCACTCTGACATAATAATGTGAATGAAGAATTAAATCATATTACACATAAATAACAAAATATTTTCTATGCATCTTTTTAATGGGAAAAAGACATTTTAATAATAATATAAAAAGTTCTGCCTATAGTACTACTCGTGCATTTCACTGAAAATCACTATAAAAATATGGTTTGATTCCTTTATATATTATCATATAATAAGGGGTAAATAAATTTTATTTAGAGCTTTTGATCACTGATCCATAAACCTCTAGAAGTCATTTGGTGAACCTTTCTCATATCTGAGCTTTTAATAAAGGTTTGGAAGTTTTATAAAGTCAGAAGGAAGAATACTACCAAAGAGAAATAAGAAAAATGAATGTTAGACTTAAAAACTATTTGAATTTAAGATATTATATATAATATAGTATCAAAGAAGTTATTTTAAGTAGTGTTATATGCTCACTTCTTTTAGTGATGAAAAGTTTTAAATACCATAATTTCATGTTTTTGAGAGAGTATTGCAGAAGAGTCAATTCTTGAATCTCAGAAAAGTGAGGTATCACTTTGGTATAAGCCATCATGGAGTGTTTATCATAATCTCTTCTCCAAGACATACAGAAATATGTCCAGTATCTTCCATCTAACTGAAGAAGCAGGCTTTATTTTTCTATAAATTATGCAAATCTGTGTAGCATGGATCTAGTTATTAAAATTTAATCTTGACTTTAAAAGGTCAATTTTCTTGATTACCAGAAAATTTGTCAAGAATGTCAGAATTTACTATATAAGAAGCTAAAAGAAACCAAACTTTAAGTTACCAAAGGCTGTATCACTTTTTTGTTATGGTTGTTAATAAAAAATTTCACTTGAAATTCCAAATTGGGTTACAGAAACTAGGAATTCAGAAATTCTCTTGGATATACTGGAGCAAGTTTCAGGAGAATGAGAAAAGCATAGAAGACCGAGTGAACTCATGGGCATATCATACCTCTCCTAATGTTTTTTAAGATCCTATTTTTTCACTAAAGGACTTTAAGTAGGTGAATGAGGATTGAGGTTGATGAACAGACCGCTAAAGAAAGGCCATGAGACACTAAGTGTGGCCTGAGAGTTGTCGTTCTTGGAATTTAGCACAAGTCAGTGGATTTTGAATGAGAGATATTAATATATCCTTATTTTCCTTTTCTTCTTTGCCACTGCTAGTCTCCTCTCTGTTAATTCTGTCCTCAACTGTAATAGAACAAGGTAGGAAGGCAGATAATGACTGAGAATTATCCAGGTAGGGAAAGGACTCTGTAGGGATCAGCAAAGAGAAGAGGTGAGAACAAGCACAGGGTAACTAGAGCAATTGAGATGCTAGGTCCAACAAGGGAGTTCTTCAGGGGCCATTCCTGCACAACACATTGTGTTAGAGACTGTCAGAATAGGTGTGCATTCTTAATATTTTATTGCTTAGAATATTACAGTGACAGATTATATTATCTGAGGTTTTACAATACTATGATAGGAATTATGCATATTATCCTGTTAATGGGAAACAAATTCCCCTGAGTGAACTTATCGCAATGCTTCCAAATCCTCAAATTATTCATATTCTGCACAATGTACTGCAACTGAATGAGCCTTCTGAGACAACTTTGTGCAACTTGCTCATTCTGAAATTAATAAAATTTGATGACCAGTAAGTAAAAGTCACTTACTTGAGGCCAAAGATGGAACTAGAATGCATGGCTCCTCATCCCTACCTTTAAGTTTAGAAACAAAATTTAATTACAGAGAATTTTAGAGAATAATTTTCTGAATATTTAACTACAGAAACTCAGAGAATAACAACTTTATCATATTAATTTTAGTGTAGATTATACAATAATAATGTTAAGTGACAGTTTCCAGTTCCATGTTACGTCTTCCTTCTTTTGCGTGTGCATTCTCCCAAGTCACACTTGAAAATTTTTAACCTATCTATATTCTGTCATATGCCATGCACTCAAAACAAGCAATGGTGTATTCTCTGCTACCATTGAAGCAACTTTTTGTTTTCAGTCAATATGTTTTTGAAGACCTATCTGCCTTGACACAAGTAATTACAGTATGCACATTGGTTTTACTTTTAATTCTTTACTCACCACATTTTCTGCCTTCTATGTATTTGGTTAATTATGTGTTTTTCCTCCTACCTCCCATAGTATTTTGGAAAGTATATGTTCTATTATATACTTTAAATATGGAAACTGACTTAAAAATTTTCTAACAAAGCATAACATTCATGAATATCTTCAGCCTGCCACATTGGGTCTCTGCCATAATGCTCCATCCTAAATATGCTTGTACTTATTCTACATTGGCGCTCAATATTTTTAATTTTAGTATTACCCTATAGTTTAGTCTATGGTATTTTAACCATCATCCTTATGTTATCACTATTAAATTTTCAAGTCAATAATTATTTAGGTTTGACCATCACACTTTCTCAACTTTGGATTTATTTTTCTGTCTTGCATTATATTGTTTTCTTTTATGTTAATTTTACTTTGAGCTGAAGTACAACTTTTGTAGTTCTTTCAATGAGGGTCAATAGCTAGTAAACTCTCACTTTTTATAGGTCTAAAAATATTATTGTTTCATAATTCTTGAATAACCTCTTATCCTGGAGTTGAACTGAAAGTTTATAATATTTGTTTTATGTTAAAGCTTTTAAAAATTATTTTATGTTCTTTATCAGTTTTGCTGATGATAAATTTGTCAGTCTAATTTTTGTTTCTTTGTGGATATTTATCTCCCTAGAACTTTACAATTTTTCATCATATTTGCTATTATATAGTATCACAAACATGTGTTTCACTTATCTTTTCCACAGATTTTTTTTTTTTTTTTTTTTTACAGAGACAGAGAGAGAGTCAGAGAGAGGGACAGATAGGGACAGACAGAAACAGAGAGAGATGAGAAGCATCAATCATTAGTTTTTCATTGTAACACCTGTTCATTGATTGCTTTCTCATATGTGCCTTGACCATGGGCCTTCAGCAGACCGAGTAACCCCTTGCTCGAGCCAGTAACCTTGGGTACAAGCTTTGCTCAAACCAGGTGAGCCTGTGTTCAAGCTGACGACCTCAGGGTCTTGAACCTGGGTCCTCCACATCCCAGTCTGACACTCTATCCACTGTGCCACTGCCTGGTCAGGCTCCACAGATTTTTCTTTATACTTTTTAGTCTTAATTTTGTTTTCTGTTTTGAAAAAGTACCAGACAATATTTTTCAAATAGTACATCTGTCTCATTTTCTTAACTCTCTGAACTCCTACCAGATATGTGTAGGAAATTTTAATTCCTTCCTTCTACAATTTTCTTTTCATCTCATAATTCCACATTCTGTGTAATTACCTCAGACCATTTTTATGTACATTAATATTCTTCTCTGTCAGCCTGACTAGGCAGTGGTGTAGTGAATAGAGCATCAGACTGGGATGCAGAGGACCCAGGTTAGAAACCCCAAGGTCACCGGCTTGAGTGTGGGCTTATCTGGCTTGAGCATGGACTCACCAGCCTGAGCAAGGGGTCGCTGGCCTGAGCATGGTATCGTAGACAAGACCCCATGGTCCCTGGC